>NC_053023.1:526985528-527010762 GCF_003073215.2 Triticum urartu
CATCAATTTGGTGATATTCAAGCCCGGGGGCTCCACTGCCAACAAATTTGTTGGGTTCCTTGGCTTCTTTCTCACTGGGTAGTCCTCTACCTTATGTGTCACCACTTTACAGATGTAACAGGCAGGTGGCTTGGGGCAGTTGGTCTTGTGGTGTCCAGGCTCCTCATAACTATTGCAGATGACATCTGCATATTCTGTAGCATTTAGCTCATCAAACTTGTTGACAGGTTGCTTTGCCTTGTTCATGTTTCTTCCCTTCTTCTGTTGGTTGCCACCCACAAAAGTACTGAATCCTTGCTCCTATACTTAGTTTTGCTGCTTCTGATCAAAAACTTGATTGCCCTGCTTCCCAAGATTCTGCCCCAGTTGCCCCTTCTGTTGTTGGTTGTCAAATTTCCTATCAGATGAACCTGCTTCTGGATTCTGTCCACCACCCCAAGAACCAGGAGGACCTCTCCACTAGTTCATCTATGGAGGAGGGAAGTATCCACTTGGATACCATGGGGTGGGATCCGGGGGGCCTCCAGGGAATTCAAAGCCAAATTGAAATTGAGGGGGAGGTCCATATTGAGAATCAAACTTGGGCCAATTACCTGGGGGTGGAGCTCCAAGATCCCCTAATGTTTGGCCTCCCTATTTGTTGTTTCTAGGGTTTCCTCCCCTCTCGTGGCCACACCCTCTCCCTTGCGCTTCCGCCATGATTCTGATTTCTTCATGCAGCTTCAGATCTATGCCTTTGAGGATGATGGGTGTAGTAGGGTGGCGGGATCGCCCCCTGAGGCCGGGTGGCAGTCGGCGGCGGCGAACGAGCGGGCTAGGTTTAAGTCTCTCCTGATCCAGACAAGGATGGGAGGGGGATCGGGATTGAGAGGCCCCCACAATTGCCCGTAGTGACCGGCTTCAGAGAACGGCGACTACGAACCATTTTTGGATGGCCAAGAGGATTGATTTTTGCACCGAATTCGAGGCAGCGTCGAGCTGTGTTCTGGTCTCCTGCCCATCGGAGAGGAGTGGCGAATTCAAACCTCAGATGCTTTGTATCCAGTGAGACCGCAATCCTCTGCTCCAATGGTGGGGTGGAGACACAGCTCCTCGACGTTGAGCTCAATTCTGCAGAGACCAAAACGCTCGCCACTTCGCCCTCTGCTCCGGGAGGTGCGAGTGCATCTCCGCTTTTGCCCAGGAAATTACCTCTTCTGGAGAGGAGGAATCCATGGGGATCATCCGGGCCAACTCCTCCGCCGTCGCTTCCACACAATTCCGCGTCACCAGCTTCCTCGGGGTGTCCCTGCGCCCTGGCCTTCACATCGTCCTCTCCATCCTCGTGCGGTGGCCCTCTTCCATCTCCTTCTCCTCTGCTGAGATCCTCCCTTCGCACGCGGGGATGCCCAGATCCGTGGATCTGAGACGCCTCATCGTCCGCGGCCTTGCGGGGAGGCGCTACTGAGAGTATGGGAGCGGCGGCAGGCGTGCGCGTAGCGGTGGTGGTGGTGGTGGCAGGTGCAGGGGTGCCCAGCGGCAGCAGTGGTGGTGGCGGTAGGTGGAGGTGGTCGTGGCGAGGGGAATCGCCATCTCTTCCGTCGATCAGAGCTGCAATCGAAAATGGGCTCGTCTGTGATGATATAACTAAGGCTTGTTTAACATTCACAGATGCCGTCTAAGAGCTTTAGTCCTGCCTGGCTTGAGAGCTAATGCTGCTAATTCCTTTCTTGATGTCTGAGCCAAGCCGATTTCCCCACCTTCTGATTGTCGACCAATATTTGCAAAGAGGGAAAAAAGTGCTTAGTCCTTGTTTACTACGACAAGAGGTCTGCAGACAGCGGCTTGAGAACCTACTGTCTGCAGTCTGTGCATCCCTCTTCCGTTGAATGTGTTTTGTGACTGTTGTTCCTCTTTGGAACATATGCTTCTCCACTACTATTAAACAATCAAACAAGAACTTTCTTAAGTGCACCCAGCAAATTGTCCACAACACCGCACGGACCGATCAGCACCACACGATTAGTCCCACAAATCTCAATCTAACAGCCATGATTGATCTAATAACTCTATGAGGTGGACTTAGCAATTTTCAATGACTGACCATACTCCACCCACGCAGGAATATTCTGCCAACCAGTCCTGAGCCCCCCTGTAATCACGCAATTCTGATCGCTAGCTAAAGAAACATAATGAAATCGGGTGCCCCATCTCTTCTCGCCCCTGCCTCCTCGCACCTATTGCCGCCGCCCTCCATAAAATAAAACCCACACGGCTGGCGACGCACGGCCCTCCTCCCTCGAGCAGCGGCAGCAGAGCGGGGTGCACCGAGCTTGACCTACGTCGATGGGACGTTGTGGTCCCTCTCCTCCATCGAGCAGCGGCCGCGGCGCGGGATGTAGTGGGCTCGGCCTTCGTCGCCGGCTGCGGGGTCCCGTTCCTCCCTCGACCATCGGCGGCAGCGCGGGACGCAGCGGGCTCGGCCTTTGTCGTCGGCGGCGGGGTCCCTTTCCTCCCTCGACCATCGGCGGCAGCGCAGGACACAACGGGCGGCCAGGGACGCGGCGCTGGGTGCTGGGCGTGGCTGCATGGTGGAGGGCGCGTGCGTGAAGGCGACGCGTTCCGTACTGCTGTCGTCATGCTCCTTGATACGAGCTCCTCCTTCCTCCCGCTGGACATGCCCAACACCATCCCATGCCCTCAGCCCGCTGGCCAGAGAAAGGTTAGTAGTTTCATACGTTTTTTCCTTTGAAGCAGATAGAAGATTAAAATTATCTTGCGCACTACACCATCCCGTGGAATGAGCTGGGATCCTTGCGCTGGGGCATAGGCATTCTTTTTGTTGATTCATGGCTCAGATCTAGCATAAATAGAATAATCCCCAAAAGAAAAATCTGACCACGAAGTGTTTGTGTTTATGCTTACAAAGCTTTTCATTCTCTATTTTGATAGTCTGAGCATTCCAATTGAGGAGAAATCCGTTAATGCCCTGAGCGCATCGATTCTATGCACCTATAAAGTTGAATGAATCAACCAAAAAATTACGTCCTAGACAAACAAAAAATTAGGCAGAGAAATCACCTAAATAGCAGCCATGGGTTGTTGAGGTGGGGTGGCGCGGCCTCGATCCAATGCAAGCACGCGGCTCATAGATGGCCAAGAGCAGGGCAGGTAAGGAAATGCATGCTTACCCTTTAGAATTCATGCTTTCCAGTATAGAAATGAACTCTGCAGCAATACCAGTGATACATGTTGAAATTTTTCTGACAAGGAATAATTGATCCAGTGTGAAAAAGAAGTAGTTAATGACACTGTTCTCACATAGATATTTAAATTATATCCATTTTTTTGTTCACACGCAACAAAAAAGATTATTAGTGTGATAAAAATGTAATGGATGCCTGGAAAACAATAATTTTTGTTTCAAATATGTTAGTTACAGCACAAACAATTGTTGCATTACGAAAAAGAAAATGTATGGTATATGAAGCAAGTAAATATTCATAACAGCGCGGTTGTATGTTGGAAAAGAGAAACTTGCAAGACTAAATAGATTCCTTATAATTATAAGGAGAATAACAAGGCCAGTCTAAGCTGTTAGGAATGCATACAGAAGAGGCATTATCTGCACTTTCACTTTGACAACAAGGATATATCTAAATGTTGTGCACCAGAAAAATAGTCAAAAAGGGACAATTGTTTATACCATTGTCAAGAGGCCTTTGGAGAGTTCGATGTGCATGGATCTGGTGAACACAACCTCGATCTGCACAAATCAGGATTTGGTGGCCTCGATCTACATGAATCTGGCTATGACAAGTTGGATTTATGGAAGGGAAGGTCATGGCAGCGACACCATTGCTACAGATCGACACGCAGGGGAGGAGCAAAGACCAGCGACGGCAACCT
This sequence comes from Triticum urartu, assembly GCF_003073215.2. Classification (NCBI taxonomy): domain Eukaryota; kingdom Viridiplantae; phylum Streptophyta; class Magnoliopsida; order Poales; family Poaceae; genus Triticum; species Triticum urartu. Next base: position 526,989,417 of record NC_053023.1, read on the forward strand.
TGGTACTGGTGGTTGCCTGTAGGAGGGACACGGAAATCCTAAATTTTGACTACCAAGTCTTTGTGTTTATGCATAAATCCCGACCACCAATTTTTTGTGTTTATGCCTACAGATGTTTTCGGTTTCTTTTTCTGTACAATCATATATGCTGCCATGTAATTTCGTACCAATTTTTTTTGATGATATACTGTTTGATGCAGGAGCTTGATTTAATTTCTGCACGATCGATCATCTGTAAAAAAAATCATCTATGAAGGAAGGCAAGGAAAACTCCATTTAGCAAGGTCCATTGATATACAAGCATGTACACCATTTCAAGATATTACAAATATTGTTGTTTCCCGAAGATTATCGGAGGAGTAACATGGTATGGAGTTTGTACCTAATCAACATATATAACACTTCTTTATAGAATATTATATGTGAAAATGTGAACAGTTATAACTTAGTAAATAAGTGTTCACATGTTGCCTCCAAAAATCCACTTCAGCACAATACTTTCTTTAATATGTTAGCCATTCTGTTGCTAGAACTCGGTGCCCAATAAATCCATCTGTTGTATCTAGATATGTGAACACTTCCTTGACTGAATGTAAAAGTGTTGGGACAACAAATGCATCATTCTTCAGTCTCTCAGCCCTGGGATTTTAGTTATTATATATCAGTCTTCAGACCCTCTTGTTTTATTTTATTTTTCTCTTTGTCAATTAGTGTTTTTAGTCATATTCCCTCAAAAACAATCAATCCTTACTGTATTCTTTCTTCAGTCTATTTTTTTCAATGATACGATCTCATTCCATAAATTGTAGGCATCGGTGTACAATATGGATGATGCATGTGTTGGAATTGGCACTGCTATCTCCACTGTACTGAAGGAGATCAAGCCCATTTCCATCAGCATCAACTGGAACTTTCCGTCGACTTGCATCTTTTTTTCTCTCTCCCTGAGGTAAGTTGGCATGCTCCCTGTTCTTGCATAAGGACAATGAGATGGATATGGGTTTGGTATTACTGATGTTGATGAACTGCTCATTTGTCAGACTGTCAAACCAGATGAGCCTCAAAGGAACTAAGAGAAATCACTATTCATTTACCAGTCTTGTTATTCTCCGTATTGTAAATTTGTCATTCGATTGATGCTTGAATGTATTCATAGACAAAATAACATGTTTGTTGATCAGCTATGATATGTGTTTCCACTGGCCACTTGCCGCTTTCTAAGGGGCAGATTTTAGCTTGAGAAGATTTTTGTGGAAACATAGCTGTGCTCTGCTCTGATGGAAATTCAGAGTAGGGTGTTCCAAACTAGATTGACACACATAGGAATTTGTGACCGAGTTTTATGCTCTTCACCTATCCTAGAACTTGCATTTTTTGTTGTTGCTATATGTCCATTAATCGGTATTCTAGCTGAAAGTTTTAGAGTTGTCAATTATTTTGAAACTCAGTTCACATAGTAGTGGGTCCTTTTTTGGGATATATTTGTTGTGTCTTTTCCCCATTTTGTCTTATATTTTGTCATACATAGTTCAATTAGCTAATTGTCATTATGCCATAGCTAACTTGTGCAACCTATTGCCGCTCCACCATAGGTCACATGACCATTCTTCATACACCGCTTCACTAGGACTAACGCAGAACTACAGATGATGGTATGTATGTTTTCACCATTTTCTCAGTTGGTCTTTTTGTTTAGACACCCAGAATGGCCAACCTAATATTTTGTGTGTGTGTACATTATGGGGCACCCAGAAAATTCCAAAAGAAGTTGCCTCTTGTTTGAACACCCCAAAGCATGGGTTGGCGAGATTAAGGTTGGGCAAAGAGAGCTTCAGGAGGACCGAGTATGACACCATCACTTGTCGATCGCTTATTCTTCAAGCAAGGATGAAAGAAGTTCCTCACGAGACATGACATGAGGTTGGCACTACGGTACTAATTACATTTAAGACCATCGCCAGAAATGAGTTGGAGATTACAGTCATCCTTTCATGTCCTTTGAGAAGTTGAAGATCATGTTGGACGAGTTTCGGGCTTTCATGAGTTATTTAATTATTTCTCTGTGTCTTTTTTTAATCATGGAGGAGAACTACATGTGAACTTTATAGATACAAGAAGAAAAGGGCAAAGGCCCGTACAAAGTTCAATTCCTATTATGTTTATTTTGTTTCTTCTTTGTCTACATAATGGGTTTTAAACCATGTTTTGTGAATCGGATGTATATAGACATGTTTTAGTGTGTTTGTTCACTTATTTCAATCCAAATGTAGTATATATTAAAATATTCGAACACATGTTATATTTGTGAATGTATGGTTATAATATTAGGCAAGACGTGCGTTGCACGTGCATATTTACTAGTCTGAAACTTAATAAACGATCCAAGACGCGATAATTCAACCGAGCTGAATTTTAGTTGATGCTACTAATTGCATGGATCTCTCAGCCATGCCCAGCTGGACTGTTCAGACGACCAGAAGCCATTCTTTTGTAAGATGGAACTATCCAGAGAACTCAGCCAGATGCGATGGCGATGATAAGGAAATTTACACATTTTTTCAATTTTATTAATAATTCAATTTCTGAGTTGGGAATCATGGGAGGCCATGTGAGCCATCTTTTTTTAAGGACACGAGGTTACAGTTTCTTTGTTGTTTAATAATTTTACACTTTTTTATTGTGAAATTCTACATGTAAATTTGAAGTGTTGTGTCTTTTATATTTGTAAAATTGGGATGTTCCTATGTGTTTATGTCTCACAACAAATTAATTTGTTCACCCCCCTGATCTATATTATTTGTGTTTTTACTACTCCCCTCGTCTTAATAGGTGTCTAGACTTTGTACTAACTCTAGTACAAAATTTTTAGGCAATATCTTGCTTTATTGATCAAGGATAATTAAGAATGAGTGCCTCAGGATACAATCCGGAGTTACATGAAAAATAGTCATTAGAGGACTCACAAGATCTAGCTAGAATATGTAGATCCATAGTTGAAGAATTAATAACGGACACATAGTCCGACTGAAAATAGACCTCTTGAAAGCCCTCTTGACGGGTGAGATCCACTGCACAAAGTTGTATTAAGATAGATATATTTATTTTGGGATGGAGGGAGTATAATTTTATATGGATTGGAGGAAGTGTTTTAGGTGAAGCAAGGTGAGCTAAGAGCATGCTCGACAAAATGGCAGAAAAAAATTATGCGTTAAAATGGTTTTAGGCAAGGAGAGATGATTTTTGCGTATAACAAATGTTTCTGCTTTTCTGGATGAGTTGGTGCCCCGAAAATTGGAAAAAAAATGAAACACGCGATCTGATGTTGGGGAGGAAAGGATGCGCACTTGTTGGGCGTCATTGGGGAGGAAAGGATGCGCACTTGTTGGGCGTCAGTTTGATTTTGGCCGGTTGAGGTCGTTGGGCCGAGATGGTCGCCGGTATAGCAAGGAATGGTGTTGGTATCTTCCAGGTGAGCATCGATAGCTCGGTGGTGGTCGTGGCGGCGATCTATGTCGATGGGCGGCGGTGGTTTTGCTGCGGTGGGGCGAGGAACGGCTAGAATTGGCTGTGGCTATCACCGGGACGCGACGGACGTACCAAGTTGTCGGGTGGCCGCAGGGCTAGGGACGACCGACGAAGTCGCGGCGGCGGCATGCGGCGACAACAATTTGTCGGAATCGACGTGGGGTTGCGATGGTCGGGCAGGGGAAAATTTTGCGGGTGGTTGGGTTCCTGAGGCGTTTCTTTAATTTTTTTTGCGGGGTGTGTCGAGGCGTTTCTTATTTTAGGGCGGCCGCTAGAGGTGGTAAATATGAACACTTTTAGCAAACTTTTGGGTGAAATGTATTTTTTTAACATAGTAGAGACGCAAGCGCTTATGCATACACGCATACACTCACCTTTATGAATGCACACAGACGCACCCTACTATTATGAGCACCTTCGAGAGACTGATCCTGCATACTATCTTGAGATTTACGAAGTCGCCGTAGACGCCTCGTTGTCGACGAGAACGTCTCCTCCACTAAGACTTGAACCTTGGTGGGCTAAGAATGCCGCTGCCCTCTAACCATCGAACCACATGTTGGTTAACGAAATGTAAACTTTTTTGTACCATGTATTGTGCATTTGTAATCATTTTTTTAGCCGGGAGTGTCCCAAATCATATATTATTTTGGTTACGACTGCTATTTTACATTATCTTGGAGACGCTTTAAGACAATTTTATTTCTAGAGAATATATCTATTATCCATATTTGATGTTTTATAAATAAAAATGCTAAATGATATGACTATGAGAATATTTTTATTGATTGTGTGACACTTAGCCTTTCCAACAAGATACAATTTGACAAGAGAGGGTCCAACTTTAACAGCACAACATACATGTTTTTTTGGGGTGAAGCGCAACATAATTGACACCACGTATTAACCTAAGTTGGCGGTCCCTAGCCCGATGAGCAATTGCACTAGCCACTGCTAATCCTGTCAAGCCTAGGCTCCCACGCCCGGAACGTTTGATAATTCGTGCCAATATATCTTGGAGTACTAATTGTACTTCAAGTATATCACAGGAGAAAATCTTTCTATGAACATCGTAGGAATGAAAGGTGATCCCTAAAAAAGTTTAAACACAAGTGTTGGACATGCCAAATGATTCTTCATTTTCTTTTTAGTCCAGGATCACATTGAGTCCATAGGCATGTTGATACTATCAAATGGGAATGAGGATATGACAATGAGCTCTTTATCCATGTGCGTAAAGATCAACTCCAAAACTCCTTGAAGAATTTCTACTATACCAACTTAATCAACTTCATTCGGTGCCATCGAACCATTTTCACTCGGAGCCACCGATATAACAAAATATAGCCGTTGTTTCAAACCCTAGTTTAATCGAAGCCTCCAACATTCCATTCAGAGCCACCGAAGCAGCATAGCAAACCTTCTATCATCATGTAGAAAATCGCGAGCAAAACCATCGGATTCATTTAGACCTATCGATGCAACCTAAAGTTTACACTTTTTTTTCAACTCGGAGCTACCGAGCAAAACTAGTCAAAGCCTTCGCGATGTGTATAAAGGAACCACCACATATCCCACTAGTTCAACTCAAAGCAAACAACACTCCTGTCATTTGTTCTAATAGAGAACTCCACCTCATTGTGTTGGCTTCAAAGGGAATCCACTCAAACGTTCTCCAAATCCATAGCCAAATCTTGAGAGTTTGAGTGTTGAGAAGATTATCTTTCCAAGCACAAGAGTAAGGGATTCATTCTCAAACAACCTTATCTTGTTACTTTCGGAGGGTGTGCGAGCAAGTCTTAAAGCTTGTGAAGAAGGTGTAACACCTTGTTTATTAAGCTACAGTAATCCCGTGTTAATGGTGCCATGTCATCACAGACCATTATTCGAGATGGTTTGTGCATTCAACTTGCCCATACATATCTTTGATGCTGTCGAGGCTGGTTTGTCTTTTTTTTTGGTGATTTGGTCGCTCATATCTTGGTATTAGTTTTGTTATTTGAATATAGTTATCTTTCATTGGCTTTGGATGTGTTTATCTGGTATCACTAGATCAAAATCAAGAAAAAGAAACAGGGCAAGTTACTGAGGTAAGATGCTGACAGATGCCAAATCAAATGCAATGTAATTATACTTAGTCAAACAATTCCAATGCAATGACTTCGGTTTAATTACATGGAACTACAACACGAAATTCTCTTAGGTGCCATTTTTTCACTGTTCAACCCTATCCCTGTCAATGTTATACGAACTTATTAATGAATTTCCTTCACAAAACGTTTGTGCTAGATTTTTGTTGGGTAAGGCTAGCCCATGTGCAGAAAAACCTGATGCAGCGATCGATTTGAATGTTTGTTCAGTGTTTCTTGCAAGATCAACTTCTTGTCTGGATTTAGTAACTCACCATTCCAGCCAATCGGCAAATCATCTTGCCATCTTGCTAGATTGAAATCCTAGTCGGCTTTCAACTCACCCGGGTCTGATTACTCCATGATTTTCCGGGCCCTTTCCGACAGAATATCACGCAAAGAGATTTTTTTAATGTTGGTTGTGGTCAAAAAGTTATTTTTGATGCGATGATTATCCATATAGGTTTTCGGCAGTGGTGGCTGCTGTCACCGTGAGCCTTCAAACCAAAAACGACTTATCTTTCCAGTGAGCATTGCCTTGTTCCACCCAATTCCGTCTCCCTGGACTAAGAAGTGTCGTATTACACTGTAAACAGCAGCTGCTTCTCTGCTGTTGCAAGTCTCCATCCCTGTATCAGTGGTACCCATTTGCACCTGCTTGATTTAGCTGTGCACGGGATTTTAAACGGGTCTCTCAGGGACTTTTGGGATGCTTTATAATTTATTTTCTTGGGCCTGATGCCACGGCTCCTGTGGCCACAAGTGTTGACCGGAGATGCTACATTGTGCCAACAACGAGTTGTAGGACATCTCACATTTGATACGAACCTGTGGCTGTGATTCAGTCGGTACACAGAGCCGTTTTTTGTGATTACACCTTGCTTGGCATACTTCATTATACTGTATTTGTTGTGGTTTTACTTGATTGAAAATAGATGAAATGAATGGTTGTGATGATATACTTTTTAAATTTTTTTTTGAGAAAATTGGGATTTTGAGCCCCCCGACTCCATTTTATATATGAGACCAGGAAAGTAACACCAAAAACAAGCATGCCTTGCATGTCCACCGACGAACTAGAGAATAAAGAAAAAAAAACGCTGATCAGCCGATCAATCAGCAAGATCAGCTCTAAACTTAAAGGTTTAGAAAGATATTTTAATCCTATTACAAACTTCTGCCCAAATTTGTAATAGCCATGCCTTCTCTTCTCTGCTCAAACTGAAGTTTTGTCCCTTTCCTCCATGCTTTTACCCCCAGCGTCGCATAGCACGCTAGGCAAGCCCCAGTGGTGTCGTCTCCTTCACCGTGACCGTCATAGGCACACTCTTGAGCTTTTTCCATGGTTTTACTAGTGATCCACCCAGCTCTAGAGGGGTGACCGAGCTGAGCAGCGTCGTCTTGCAGGTGCTCGTGAGAGGGCTTCTTGGTGGAGAGATTTGATAGTTTGGATCCTCTGGTTTTGGAGCGCCATTGATCTTTAGGAGAGAGAGAAGGAGGGAGTGATTGAAGCCACCTTCAGTGCTCTTCTCACCAGCAGCTACCCTGTCATAATCTGGAAAGGAGCTTCTAGGATGGAGGAGATTTTCTAAACAAATGTCTCCATCTTTGCCAAGGCAGGTCCTTCGAACAAGATCAGCCATCTCCTGACATGTCCTAGCATTCTCCTCCAAACCTGTTTCATATCAGTCCATATAGCATTCTTAAAGACATGTGAATTCCTATTTTTCCACATATTGCATAGAACACATGCACAGGCTGAATTTAAAGGAATATGCTTCTTATTAGCAGACCAAAATCTAGCAATGGACAAGTAATTAGTTCCTATTTCTATACCCAAAAAATCTGAGACCCTTGCCCAGATTTGATTGGCCACCACACATTCAAAGAATAAGTGTGTAATGGATTCTTTTTCAGAGAATACACACACTCTGGAGCTTTTTCTATACCTCTCTTGGCTAGGTTGTCTTTAGTCATCAATTTGTTGTGGGAGAACATCCATAAAAAGACCTGGACTCTAGGTGGGATTTTTATTGACGACACCGCAGGGATATAAACAGGTTGGACCCCCCTGAAATTTATGATGCTATAAAGGGAGACAGTAGTGTATTCCCCTTTAGCTTCATATTGCCAAACAAGTGAATCACCCCCTCTTGAAGCAGAGTGCTCCCAATGATTTGTTCTAGGGCATACCATTGCTCCATCATAGCAGGTGTAAAAACCCTTCTAAAAGTGAGTTTAATCTCATTATTGTCCCAGATCTCAGCTATAGTTGAGCATTGCTGGTGGCATATGGAGTACAAAGGCCAGAATTGGACTGAGAGGGGTGATGTACCAAACCAGATGTCTTCCCAGAATCTGATATTCTTCCCATCTCCTACCACCCATTTATATCCAAATTTCAAGGCCTTAGCAGCCCACATGACACCTTGCCAAAATCTAGAGGGGTGCTGGGGTTTACTAGCAAATATATTAGGGGAGTTGTTGATGCATTTCCTATCTACTATTTGCTTCCGAAGCTTGCCCTCATCTTTGATGTATCTTTTTACCCAGCTCCCAAGGAGGCAGAGGTTTACATCTCTGATGTTAGGCACTCCTAAGCCCCCATATTTTTTGCTCATACAAACTAGATGCCAATTGGCAAGGCTAATTTTCCTATTTCCTTCAAAATCATTCCACAAACAATTGGCCATCTGACTATTGATCATGTCAAGAGCCCATTTGGGGAATTTGAAAAAAAGAGGAGGTATATGGGGACACTGGCTAGGCAAGTCTTAATCAAGATCAGTCTAGCAGCATAAGAGAAGAGCTTGCCTCTCCATCCAACCATCCTTTTAAGGATTTTATCTATTAGTGGTCTCTCCTAAGTTTATCATAGTGTAAAGGAATCCCCAAGTATTTTATTGGGAAGGTCCCTATTCTACATCTTAATATATCTGCAAAGGTTTGTGTTTCTTCAGGAGAAAGCTCTATTGGAATGATCTCACTCTTTGAGTAGTTAATTCTCATGCATGAGACTTGCTCAAAGCAAGTGAGGAACATTTTCATATTATTTGGGTTCTGTTCATTTTTCTCCATGAAGAGGATGGTGTCATATGCATATTGCAAGCAGATGACCCCATTGGGGATTAATTCAGAACATAACCCACTAATTAGTTTGTCTTAAGATGCTTTGGAAAGCATCTTGCTCAGGACATCTACAACCAAATTAAAGAGTAGAGGGGACAATGGGTCCCCCTGCCTTAGGCCTTTTCCTGTAAGAAATTAGTTGCCTTCGATACCATTAATTTTCACTCCAACAGACCCCATATGAGTGATTTGTTTGATCCAAATTACCCAAAGGGGGTTGAAGTTACTTTTTTCTAGGATTTCAATAAGGAAATCTAGGTTAACTTTGTCAAATGCTTTTTCATAGTCTAATTTCAGTACCAGTCCTGGGTTGCCAGATTTAGCAATGGAGTGCAGCACCTCATGTGCCGTGACCACACTTTCCAGGATGAACCTACCTTTAATAAAGGCTGATTTATTGCTAGAAGTAAGCCTATTCATCAGCACAACTAATCTATTTGTGAGTACCTTGGTGAATACTTTAAAGATACAGTTAATTAAGCTAATAGGCCTAAATTTTTTCATGCTGGTAGCCTCTTTTTCCTCTGGGACAAGAGTCAACACAGTAAAGTTTAGCCTATAAAGGTCCAGATCCCCTTTATGGAAATCATCAAACATGGCTATCACATCTCTTTTAATTACTTTCCAGAAGTTTTGGAGGAAAAGAAATGATAGACCATCTGGACCAGGGGCTCCATAAGGATATGATCCAAAGATGGCCTCCTTTATTTCTCCTTAAGAGAAAGGTTTTTGTAGAGTTTGGTTTTCTAAGTCACTGACTTTCTCCTCATCAGCAAAGAAATTACTATTAATTCCAAACCCTTTTCTATCTTCTTTCTTAAAAAGGTACTTATAGAAGTTTGTGGCTATATCCAACATGCCTTTGACATCAGTAGCAGTGCCATTAGGCCCTTCTAGCTTACTAATCAGGGTTTTTCTTCTCCTCTAGCTAGTTTGCTACAGCCTGAAAATAGTTAGTGTTCCTATCCCCTTCAAGGATACCTCTATCCCTGGATCTTTGTCTGGCTTGAACTTCTTCTACAATCCATAGGTTATGGAGTCTAGGTAGGAGTTCTTTCATCCTCAAATTCTCTGCCTCAGAAAGCTACACAATATCTGACTTAATATCAAGTCTGTCATATTCTTCTGTTAGATCCTCTTTAGTTTTCCTAATCTCGGCATCTACATTTCTACTCCATCCCCTACTAAATTTCCTAAATCTTCTCACTTTCTCCTGCCAAATGTGAATGGGGGTGGCACTTTTGACAAGATCTGACCAATTTTTCTCGACAAGCTCTTTAAATTCATCCCTAAGTAACCACCATTTCTGAAATTTATAGCTTGAGCTTTTTGGGGTACTATCTATGCCAGAGTCCCACAGAATAGGAGTGTGATCACTACCAGCCCTGGGGAGAGCTTGAGAAATACTTAATGGAAATAAAGCATCTAGTTCGGTGGTACAAAAAACCCTATCTATAGTGCTCATGACCAAACTATCCTGGTTATTTGCTGAGGTAAATTGCCTACCAGACATTTTAATTTCTAATAGGCTCCAAATTTCTGTCCAAGCATTGAATTTTTCACTCCAACTATGGTTGATCTTACCATTATTCTTATCTTTCTGATATCTAACCAAGTTGAAATCCCCCCAATAATAGTGGGTTGGTGATCATCAATGAACAAACTATGGAGTTCAGAGATGAATTCATCCTTGCCCTCATCATATGGTGATCCATAAACTGCTATGAACCTGGAAGTTTTTTCACTTGTCTTATGCATTAGATTGCATGAGATAGAGTATTTGAGGGACTTCCAACTAATAATATCAAAAACATCTACATCTACTCCCACTAATAAACCATCTGAAGTGCCTTCAACAGGTAGGTGATGTCAACTGTAAGGTTTATCACCACTAATAGACTTTAGAAAGGAAGTAGAAAGTTTATCTTTCTTTGTTTCCTGAAAAGCCACTATACTAGGTCTATGTTTAGCTAAGGAATCAATAATGCAGGGTTTTCCCCTGGATTTGTTATCCCTCTAATATTCCAGAATAAAGCATTCATTGCATCATGCGTTTCCTAGGGTGCTTGCCCCGCCCTTTTTTGGAGACTAGACTCCACAACACACTCTGGTCCATGTGCCCACAAGGGATTATACTCAATCCCGAGGGGGTATCAGGTGAAATACATTGGTTTATGAGGTTTTCTTGGGTAGGGAGCTGTCGGTGTCAAAACCGGCGGATCTCGGGTAGGGGGTCCCAAACTGTGTGTCTAGGCCGGATGGTAACAGGAGGCAAGGGACACGAAGTTTTACCCAGGTTCGGGCCCTCTCGATGGAGGTAAAACCCTACGCCCTGCTTGATTAATATTGATGATATGGGTAGTACAAGAGTAGATCTACCACGAGATCGAGGAGGCTAAACCCTAGAAGCTAGGCTATGGTATGATTGTTGATGTGTATGTTGTCCTACGGACTAAAACCCTCCGGTTTATATAGACACCGGATAGGGTTAGGGTTACATAGAGTCGGTTACAATGGTAGGAGATCTTCATATCCGTATCGCCAAGCTTGCCTTCCACGCCAAGGAAAGTCCCTTCCGGACACGGGACGGAGTCTTAAATCTTGTATCTTCATAGTCCAAGAGTCCGGCTGAAGGTATAGTCCGGCCATCCGGACACCCCCTAATCTAGGACTCCCTCAGTAGCCCCTGAACCAGACTTCAATGACGACGAGTCCGGCGCGCATATTGTCTTTGGCATTGCAAGGCGGGTTCCTCCTCCAAGTGCTTCATAGAAGATTTTGAACACAAAGATAGTGTCCGGCTCTGCAAAATAAGTTTCCACATATTGCCATAGAGAGAATAATATTTACACAAATCTAATCTGCTGACGTATTCCGTAGTGCGACATCACACCACGGCCAAGCTTTTATTCGAACCGTTTTGCTGTCCCATCTCAGCGCGTTATGCGAGGCGGTTTCCTTGGCACGTCTTGTTAAAGCAGAGATCGTGTCCCCTTATTCCGGGATTCTCATCAATACGGGCGTGGGTAACCCAACCGCACCATCGATTACGGCGCTTGGAGATAAGCGAGTTTTATCAGGCTGGTGGGGACATGTAGCTGCGTCCACCCATATATGGGGATAAAGATCCACCTTTTCACCTACGCCTTCTTCCTCCTTCGCCTATCCATTCTTGCACACTCGAGCTCCAGCGCCCAAGTCCGCACTCCCAACCTCAACCTTCTCCAGCCATGTCCGGAGCGGGAGGCAAGTGGATGGTCTCCTCCGTCACGGAGGGTCATATCAAAAAGCTGAGGAAGGCCGGATACCTGTCTAACGACATCGCGTACCGGCTCCCCGATAAGGGGCAGCTCATCCCCACCCCTAGGCCCCATGAGAGGGTGGTGTTTCTCCCCCATTTCTTCCACGGACTGGGCTTCCCTCTCCACCCATTTGTCCGGGGACTCATGTTCTACTACAGCCTGGATTTCCATGATCTGGCCCCGAACTTCGTCCTCAACATCTCGGCGTTTATCGTCGTGTGCGAGGCCTTCCTCCGCATCCGCCCCCATTTCGGGCTCTGGCTCAAGACTTTCAACGTCAAGCCAAAGGTGGTGCGCGGCAGCCAGGCGGAGTGCGGAGGCGCCATGGTGGGCAAGATGGCCAACATCCTCTGGCTCGAGGGCTCCTTTGTGGAGACCCTGAAGGGGTGGCAATCGGGGTGGTTTTACATCACCAAGCCGCGCGACGCCGAATGGGTCGCACCCCCTGAGTTCCGGTCCTGGAAAGAGACGGGCCTGTCGTGGGGTAAAAAAGGAGAGCTAACCGGACTCCAAACATGTGTCAAAACCCTGGTGGACAAGAAGCTCAAACTTGTCAACGTAGTCCAGGTTATGCTCATCCGCTTGATCCTCCCGTGCCAACAACGGGCTTTCAACCTGTGGGAGTTCGACCCGGCGCAGCACCAGACTCTGAGCAGGCTCTTCGACACGACGTACAAAGATGCCTGGAAGATGCTTTTCAAGGGCGCCGAGGCTCCCGCATCCGCTACTGAGGATCGCGTCAGTGCGCAGCGTCACGCTCTCGCGGTAAGCTGTTTTTTCCTTTTACAGGGTATCAATTTTTCATAGTTTGACTCCATGCGGGATCTAAACTCCCTTACCTTTGACAGGATTGGCAGGTGACATCCGGACAGATCAACTGTCCGGCTCCTTTGCCAGAAGGCCCAGCGGATGCTCGCTTGGCGAAGCTGCTGGTTCCGGCACCCTATGTGGTGCCGGAGAAGAAGGTCAAGAAGAAGGCCACGGGGACTCGAAAGAGTGCCCGACGTCTGGAGGTGTCGGATTCATCATCCGACGAATCCAAGACGCACTCCTCCCACGAAGACGAGGAGGAGGAAGAAGAGACCCCTCCCCCTCCAGCGGGGGGAAGGGAAGAAAAGAAAGGCCGCCCCAACTGGGAAGGCCGAAGGGTCCAAGAAGGGGAAAACCCTTCCTCCGGACTGCTCCACCGAGGCCGACGACGGCGGAGAGGAGTGGGCGCCTAGGGCCAAGCCCCTGGCCAAATCGTAAGTATCCAGATAACATAGTACTTCATAGTATTCGTTTATTGCACAGCTTTCCCTCATGTCGGATATGTTTATGCATCCCACCCAAAGACCGGCTCGACGCGTCGTCGAGCGGCTCACTGGACTCGACGGATGTGAACTCGCTTCCGACGGCTTCCTCCCCCCCGCCCTACGGACGGCACCGAAGTGTTGTCTCAACAGGTTCCAAGCCGGGAGGAGGTGGTCCTGGAGGCACCGCAAGGCGACCTCCCGGACTCCAGGAGCAAAGGGGATGAAACCCCTCGGGGCTCCAAGTCCAGCTCTAGGCCGGACACCACTCCGGAACCTTCAAAGGTTCCAGAGTCCGGCGGGGGACCTCCTTCCAAGAGGAGCAAGTCCACCGTGCCAGCGGCCCCCGTCCAACTGGAGGCATCGGATAATATGTTGGAGGCGCTCCAAGGCGCCTCCATCGACGAGGAGCACCGTGCTATTATGAGTGCGGTGGTCCAAAAGGTTCAGTCCACCAAGAGCAGACTGACTGAAGCTTGTACTAGCCTTTTGACAGGCTTTGAGGTAAGTAAAGAATGTGTAAATAAATAATAGTACCGCATCGACAGTAGCCCCTGATGCTCTGTTTGGCGTTCGGGAAGAAAAGCCGAATAGAGGATCAAATAGAATTCGCAGGAGTCTAACAAAAATGAGTCAATATGCATATGCAGGCTTCCCTTCTTGCATCCGCTGCACTGACTGTGGAAGTGGACGCGCTAAAGCAGAACCTCGAGCGGTCCGAGCAAGAGCTCGAACGTGCCAAAAAGCAGCTCGAGGACAATGAAGGTAAGAAATACTTTGTTAAAAATATATATATAAAAAGGTGCAATTGCAAAGAATGACAGGATTATCGTGGCTAATGTAGGGGCCACGTCTGAAGTGGCGACCCTTAAGCAAGCGCTGGTCGAGGCCGAGAAGAGTGCGGCCTCGGAGCGCACCGAGCGGGAGAAATATGAGGCCGAGGTTGGCAAGGTGCGGCAAGATCTCCTGGCTCTCATGGAAAAACATGAGAGTTTGGAGCTTAACTCGAAGACGCAAGCGTCCGAGCTCGCGGTGGCTATTGAAAATGCCAAATCTGCCAAGGCCGAATCCCAGAAGACCCTCCAGGAGTTGGATGAGGTGAAGAAGATAGCGGCAGGTAAGGCATTCTTTATGCAAAGCAAACACATAAACGTGAGTTACTTGTTACTTACCCGAATCCAGAGCTCTCCAGGAGCATTTGCAGATCTTCCCCGGAGTGTATCTGATGCTGCCGTATTCTACCGAGCCGAGGAGGGCAGCTCGATGGAGAAGGTGTTCTGGTCTTAGTACGCTGAGGCCAGACACCCCGTGCCCCTGAGCGACCAGCTGAAGCAACTAGTCGAGCTCCACAAGGCGGCCGAACAGGCCATGAAGGGCCTCACTGTTCGGCTGTGGCCTGGAGGGGCTCTGCCTGGGAGCTATTTCGGGCTGGTGCGGCGGCTGGAGGAGGCATGTCCAAGGCTCGAAGTCATCAAGCGCTCCGTCTGCATTGAGGGTGCCCGTAGGGCCCTTGCCCGTGCTAAGGTGCACTGGGGCAAGCTGGATGCTGAGAAGCTTGTGAAGGACGGGCCACCGCCGGGGAAAGAGCATCACAAGCCCGAGAATTACTAGAAGGATGTTCTGAAGGGTGCCCGCCTTGTGGCGGATGAATGTTCTAGGGATGTGATTTTTGAGTGAAACTTGCTCGTTTTGTCCTGTGCGCTGAAAAATTGTTTGTATGCGCTAAGCAATGCTGTTAGAATTTAAAATATTACCTTCTGTGCGGCTGTTTATCAATTCTGAGAGATGGCGAGTCGTCGGCTTCTGCCCCCGTGCCGCTAGTGCTGGGGTGTTAGGGGATAAACCTGAGCGCTCCTTTTCCCATGTTTGGGTCCTTCGTGGGAGGCGCTCAGCCCAACGAACAAGGCAATCGTACTATAATGCGTGAACACTCTCACTTAGCCATAGAATTCTATAATTTTAAATTTCAGCGAAGCCCCTGGTATTCGGAAGACCGAATTCGGGGCGCTATCCACGCCTTGGCCGGACAGAGCCGGCTCCTCGCCCTAAGCGGCATAAGTCTTTAGGGACTCGAAAAAACCTCTCGAACAGCGACCAGCTCTCGCTTCATCATGATAGTCAGTTTTAGCTTTCTCCACTGAGGTGCTCGCCCAGCTCAACCGGGGCACAATCGCAGTGGTTCTCCTAGTGCTACCTTAGCCGATATAGCGGAACGTAAGGCACCAAAACATAGGAGCCGGGCAAACCCAACTATTGACCCAAGACATGATTCGGAGCCGATGCATATAATGCTATAAGTTCGGGGTGCCGCACTTGTTAAAGTGTTCGGACTTCTCACACCATATTGAGGGGTACTAAAGCCCCTGGCGTATTTTGGCCATACCAATGTGTACGGGTGCAACATGTCGTTAAGGAACATATATAAAGAAAAAAGGTAATGCAAAAATAGACGAAAGCTATGCATTGTTTATTAAGAAGGTGTGCAATCAAGGCAGAACGATACAAGTAATTCTATAAGTGGAAGGTTGGACTAGTTAACATGTTCGTTCCAGGGGCAAGCTGCGGAATAGTATGCGAAACGGGTATTCTGCTCGTGATAGAGACCACCTGGGAGTTCCATAGTGCGGCGTGGCTTGTCTGCTTCCCTGGTTCTTGCATCATTTGTGCAGCAATTGAACTGCCGAACAGGCCTTCCGAAGGATGAAGTCCTGAAAGTAAGAGAAAATTAAAAAATCGGCAGCCCCTGGTACGGTTTAAGCCGTGTTTTGGGCGTGCCGTGATGGTGCCCCTCCCCCTGTGCCCATGGTATCTCTAGAGCGTAGTTATGTACGCGAAGTACTAGCGTCGCCTTTTTGCGAGGGTTGGGGTTGGGGCCGCATTGCTACGCCTGCTCGGATCGTGCCAGGCGGTCTTGTTGTAGGTTACTCCGGGCGCGCTTGACGACGTCCGGTCGTTTAGTGGCCGGACTGGAGAACTGCCTGGAGAGGCTGCTTTGAACTTCCGCTGCAAGGGCCGCCGTGTGCTCCTCCGTTCGGAGGGAGCGTTCGGTGTTTCCATTGACCGTAATTACTCCTCGAGGGCCTGGCATCTTGAGCTTAAGGTATGCGTAATGCGGTACCGCATTGAACTTAGCGAATGCGGTTCGCCCGAGCAGTGCGTGATAGCCACTACGGAATGGGACTATGTCGAAGATTAACTCCTCGCTTCGGAAATTATCCGGAGATCGGAAGACCACTTCAAGTGTGACTGACCCTGTACAGTTGGCCTCTACACCTGGTATTACGCCTTTAAAGGTCGTTTTGGTGGGCTTAATCCTCGAGGGATCTATGCCCATTTTCCGCACTGTATCCTAGTAAAGCAGGTTTAGGCTGCTGCCGCCGTCCATAAGGACTCTAGTGAGATGAAATCCGTCAATAATTGGGTCTAGGACCAATGCGGCGAATCCGCCATGACGGATGCTAGTGGGATGGTCCCTTCGATCAAAGGTGTTCGGGCAAGAGGACCATGGGTTGAACTTTGGGGCGACTGGCTCTACCGCGTATACGTCCCTTAACGCACGCTTCCGCTCCCTTTTGGGGACGTGGGTTGCGTATATCATGTTCACCGTCTGCACTTGTGGGGGGAAACCCTTCTGTCCACTGTTGTTTGGCGGCCGGGGCTCCTCGTCGTCATCGCTATGTAGCCCCTTGTCTTCATTTTCGGCATTTAACTTGCCTGCCTGCTTGAACACCCAACAATCCCTGTTGGTGTGATTGGCCGGCTTTTCGGGGGTGCCATGTATCTGGCACAAGCGGTCGAGTATACGGTCCAAACTGGACGGGCCCCTAGGATTCCTTTTGAATGGCTTTTTCCGCTGACCGGATTTAGAGCCTCTGAATCCGGCATTAACTGCCATATCCTCAGCATTGTCACCGTTCATGCGGCACTTCTACTTATTACGATGCGACCTGCCACTATTGTCCCTGGTGTCCGAATTACCAGGGTTCTTGGTCATATTGTTGCTATGAGCAAGCCAGCTGTCTTCTCCCATGCAAAAGCGGGTCATGAGTGTCGTGAGTGCTGCCATAGATTTCGGCTTTTCCCGTCCAAGGTGCCGGGCCAGCCACGCGTCACGGATATTGTGTTTGAAGGCTGCTAGGGCCTCAGCGTCCAGATAGTCGACTATTTGATTTTTCTTTGTTAGGAACCGTGTCCAGAATTGCCTGGCCGATTCCTCTGGCTGCTGAATTACGTGACTTAGGTCATCGGCGTCTGGGGGTCGCACGTAAGTGCCCTGGAAATTGTCGAGGAATGCGGCTTCCAGGTCCTCCCAACAACTGATTGATCCTGTTGGCAAGCTGTTAAGCCAATGCCGAGCTGGTCCTTTAAGCTTGAGTGGGAGGTATTTGATGGCGTGGAAATCATCGCCGCGGGCCATGTGGATATGAAGGAGATAATCCTCGATCCATACCGCAGGATCTGTTGTGCCATCATATGATTCGATGTTTACGGGTTTGAAACCCTCGGGGATTTGATGATCCATTATTTCGTCTGTAAAGCAGAGTGGGTGTGCGGCGCCTCTGTACTGGGCTATATCGTGACGTAGCTCCAATGAGCCTTGTCTACTGTGTTCGGCCCCGCCAAATTTGTGGCCGGCGTGACGGTTACCGTCTCGAGCCGTGGGGCGCCCACGCGATCCGTAGATCGATCTTGTTTGCCTTGCCCTATCCTCCAACATGTCTCGTAAGTCCGGCCATATTCCCGTGCCTTGGTACGGGGTGCGGCTTGAGTGGAGGTCCGAGAGGCCTCTCTGTCGCGACCACGAGCTGGTCGGTCGGCCGCATCAAGTGATTCCTCCTCTAATTGGGGTAGCAACCTGCGCTTTGGGTAGCTCTTGGAGGGGCGTTCGAGTTTATGCTCTTCGGCCGCAAGGACTTCAGTCCATCTGTCGACTAGCAAATCTTGATCAGCCCTAAGATGTTGCTGTTTTTTCTTGAGGCTTCTTGCCGTGGCCATAAGCCTGCGTTGAAAACACTTTTCCTCGACGGGATCCTCTGGCACGACGAATTCGTCGTCGTCGAGGCTTGCCTCGTCTTCGGAGGGAGGCATATAATTATCGTCCTCGACCTATCTTTCTACCGCTCTCTCATGAGGGCTGGTTTCTCCATCCTCCTGCTCTAAATCTTGCTGGAGGGGGTTTTCTTCGGCGCTTTCCGAAGTATTATTATCTCCCGTGCTGGAATCACCTTGTTTGTTTTGGCGGGATTTTGAGCGGCGCCGCTGACGCCGGCGCTTAGGCTGTTTCTTGGAGGGGTCATCCTCCGCTGTTTCATCACCATCTCCCTCTTTTGGGGTGTCCACCATGTATATGTCATATGACGAGGTGGCTTTCCAGGGCCTGGTAGGCGTTGGTTCTTCATCATCTCCTTCATCGGCGTCCATACCGTCGATATCGTAGGAGTCGAAGTTGAGCATGTCGGTTAAGTTGTCGACAGTGGCTACAAAGTGGGTGGTGGGTGGGCTTTGAATTTCTTCATCGTCCGTACCCCAACCTTGCTGACTGTAGTCCGGCCAGGGCTCTCCTGATAAAGAGAGAGACTTCAATGACTTCAGGATATCGCCAAAAGGCGAGTGCTGAAAGATGTCCACGGCAGTGAACTCCATGGTTGGCGCCCAATCGGATTCGATCGGCAGGGGCGCGGGGGGCTCAGAATCCGGAGAGGAGCCCGGCTCCTTGGAGTCACGAGTCTCGCAGAGTACGGGGCTGGTGTTTGGCTCAATCGCCGTTGGGGTTGCAGCCCCCGAGGTGGCGTCCAATCGCCCATCCTCGATCGGCGCAATTGGCTCTGAATTAAGGATCGGAGCCGATGCAGATGCGGCCTCCAGGGCACTGTTTGGCGGCAGAGCTAGATCATGCTCGTCGTGACAGTGCGACGCGCTCGGTAGTGGCTTGAATCCGTCGAAGATCAAGTCCCCGCGGATGTCATCCGTGTAGTTTAAACTTCCAAATCTGACCTGATGGCCAGGGGCGTAGCTTTCGATCTGCTCCAGATGGCCAAGCGAATTGGCCCGCAGTGTGAAGCCGCCGAAGACGAAGATCTGTCTGGGGAGGAAGGTCTTACCCTGGACTGCATCGCTATCGATGATCGTCGGAGCCATCGAGCCTGACGGCGACGACACATAGGAACTCTCAACGAAAGCACCAATGTCGGTGTCAAAACCGGCGGATCTCGGGTAGGGGGTCCCGAACTGTGCGTCTAGGCCGGATGGTAACAGGAGGCAAGGGACACGAAGATTTTCCCAGGTTCGGGCCCTCTCGATGGAGGTAAAACTCTATGTCCTGCTTGATTAATATTGATGATATGGGTAGTACAAGAGTAGATCTACCACGAGATCGAGGAGGCTAAACCCTAGAAGCTAGCCTATGGTATGATTGTTGATGTGTATGTTGTCCTACGGACTAAAACCCTCCGGTTTATATAGACACCGGATAGGGTTAGGGTTACATAGAGTCGGTTACAATGGTAGATCTTCATATCCGTATCGCCAAGCTTGCCTTCCACGCCAAGGAAAGTCCCTTTCGGACACGGGACGGAGTCTTCAATCTTGTATCTTCATAGTCCAAGAGTCTGGCTAAAGGTATAGTCCAGCCATCCGGACACCCCCTAATCCAGGACTCCCTCAGGAGCCCTTCAGGTCCCTTTGCCGAAGAGGTTTTTGTGAGTCTAGGGTAGTCAATTAAGCTAGTGATATCTGGGGGCCCTTCAGGCCTCTCCTCAACTTGATACAAACTATTTTTATTATCTATCTTGCTCTTTTGTTTATCAGTAGTACCATTGTGCAATTCAGAATTATTTTTACTAGTTTTTTCTGCATTTTGTCCTTCAGACAAAGGCAGAGAATTGCCAGAGCTAGTTTCTACAGGAACATTGTAGCTAGTATCTATCTCTATCCCTATTTTCTCAGCTACTTCAAGGAAACTAGGGTTACTAAAGAGCTCAAAAGAGTTTTTAACAATGGTACCTTGAATGTCTTTCTTCGAGACTTCCAAATTCTGCACTTTCTTTGTATTGACTACAATTTCTAACATGGATCCGCCCCCCACTTCAACCCTGTTGCTCTTCTTGAATGCCTGTACTGGGCCCCATTTGCTTTTCCCTTCTTTGGTCTCATGCTGCGCCACTGTCTCATCATGTGAAGGCTGAGAGTTGAAAGCATTTCCTGTGTTGAGCTGAGGACTGAAAATCACCTCTTCTTCATCTCCAGCTATAGCTTCACCATCTTCAGTTAGCAGGTCTTCCATCTCATCCTCATCCTCTTCTAGTTCCATCCCCTGCAGGATGTTGTAGCTCTGCTCCATACTGCGTGGGTCTTGTAGCTTCTTGAGATAGTCAAACACTTTCTATTTGGAGTTCTGGCTTGAGGTGCTGTTAGCAGATTTGTTGCTTTGGAGGGAGGGAGTGGATCCTCCTCCAATGTTTCCCTTTTCTCTATTGGTATTTTCTTCCTCCTTTTTGGATTTCTCCAGCTTGTTGCCATTTGCTTTGTTAGTTAGTTCATCTTCTAACAGATCATCCATTTCTGGGTCTTCTTCTGGTGGTTCTACAATGATACCAATCCTGAACAGTTTGTCTCCTATGCCAAACAGCCTTTCAGGGGGGATTTTTGTATGATCCTTGCATTTCATCTTGATTTTGACTACCTCAAAGAATGATTTGAAGTTTCCTTGCCAATCAACATCAATCAGGGTCCCCAAAACAGATGCAAACTGCTCCAAGACTCCCCACTCAGCCCAGGCTGGTGCAACCCCATCCAGTTGAAGCCAAACCTTCTGCAATTCACTATGGTGTTCTAGGGTTCCTTTCCACACTTCCACATTCACTGTGACTCCTTCTATCTCAGGCAGGCTAAAGAGAGGACATCTGGCCACACTTTCTACTGGGATGTGAGGAGGAAACTTTACCAAGAAAGCCCAATCATCAAGCACCCC
>NC_053023.1:527011762-527022149 GCF_003073215.2 Triticum urartu
CACCATGACTCTTATGTAAGGTAGGAGATAAAAGTAAAAGATAGGCCCTTCGCAGAGGGAAGCAGAGGTTGTCATGCGCTTTTATGGTTGGATGCACAAAATCTTAATGCGAAAGAATGTCACTTTATATTGCCACTTGTGATATGGACCTTTATTATGCAGTCCGTCGCTTTTATTTCTTCCATATCACAAGATCGTATAAAGCTTATTTTCTCCCACACTAATAAGTATACATATTTAGAGAGCAATTTTTATTGCTTGCACCGATGACAACTTACTTGAAGGATCTTACTCAATCCATATGTAGATATAGTGGACTCTCATGGCAAAACTGGGTTTAGGGATATTTGGAAGCACAAGTAGTATCTCTACTTGGTGCAAATAAATTGGCTAGCATGAGAGACAATCATGTTTGATGATCCATGAAAATATAATTTATCTCAGATGTAAGAAAACATAAGCCATTACGTTGTCTTCCTTGTCCAACGTCAACTCTTTAGCATGTCATATTTTAATGAGTGCTCACAATCATAAAAGATGTCCAAGATAGTGTATTTATATGTGAAGGCCTCTCTTTCTTTATTACTTCCTATTAATTTCAACGATGACCAGAACTATGTTTGTCAACTCTCAACAACTTTTATTCATCACACTCTTTATATGTGAGCTCATTACTCTCCATAATATCCATATGATCTCTTTGTTTCTTTTTATTCTTCTCTTTTATTTTATTCCCTCAAGATCATAGCAAAATAATCAAGCCCTTGACTCAACACTAATCTTTATTATATAGCTCACAGACTCGATTACATAGAGGGATCGGAAAGCAAAACTCAAAACTAGATCATACCAAAAACTTTATTCTACTAGATCAAGATATTACTAAAATAATCGAACTAAGAAAGACGGTAAAGATAAAAGTGATGGTGATACAACACTGGGGCACCTCCCCCAAGCTTGGCAGTTGCCAAGGGGAGTGCCTATACTCATATGATTATGTCTCCTTTTTCGGGGATGGTGATGTGATATTCTTGGCGATGATTCCCCTCAGGATACGATTCTCCTCCTCGAGCTTATTGACTTGCTGCTTGAGGTCCATTATTTCCTTTCGAAGCTTTCCTGTAAAGGCCAAAGCTCCTTGCACCCAAGGGTGTTGCATAGCTGCGGGAGAACAGGTGACACTCTTCTTCATATTTTCATAAGAAAGAAATCTAACATTGGAAGGGATAACCGAGTTTGGGATAGCCGAGCTCTGTAGTTCCCCCATTGTGAATCCATCTCAGAAGCGATAAGTGACTTCTTAGTCCTCCTCCATGGCATATATCCTCTTCAAACCAGCCTCCATCTCTTCCTTCGTTGCTGGCCCAAAGTGGTCAGCATTGCTGTTTGTCATTGATCTCGATGCCGGATGAGACACACGGCCCTCCCTGACTGACTCTTGAGAAGACATCTTGCTCTAATCTGCAGCAGCAATAGCTCGAAATACAAATAGAGGACAATTGTGTGATACAGGAGTCAAAACATTCAGGAGATTATATAATGAATTTTTACCGACCAAAATACGTAACGTGCAAGAAAATGGAGTCCGGAGAGCGCACGAAGTGCCCACGAGGCAGGGGGCGCGCCCAGGGGGTAGGGCACGCCCTCCACCCCCGTGGAGCCCTCGTGTCCTTCCCGGACTACTTCTTATTTTTCTATTTTTCTAAATATTCCAAAACGGAGAAAAATTGCCATTAGAACTGTTTTGGAGTCGGTTTACTTACCGTACCACGTACCTATTCGTTTTAGGAGTCTGAAACATTCCGGAAAGTGTTCCTTATGTATTCCTTCGGGGTTAAGGTTTCAATAACATTGGTTTCAATATTTATAGGATTACCTGAGATATAATGTTTGATTCTTTGACCGTTCACCACCTTCGGATTTGTGCCTTCGAAGTTGTTGATTTTTATGTCACCGATACGATAGACCTCCTCGATAACGTAAGGACCTTCCCATTTAGAGAGAAGTTTTCCTGCAAAAAATCTTAAACGAGAGTTGTATAACAATACATAGTCACCTACATTAAACTCACGCTTTTGTATGCTTTTGTCATGCCATCTTTTAACTTTTTCTTTAAACAATTTGGCATTCTCATAGGCTTGGGTTCTCCATTCATCAAGTGAGCTAATGTCAAATAACCTTTTCTCACCGGCAAGTTTGAAATCATAGTTGATCTATTTAATAGCCCAATATGCTTATGTTCTAGTTCGAGAGGTAAGTGACATGCTTTTCCATAAACCATTTTATACGGAGACATACCCATAGGATTTTTATATGCAGTTCTATAGGCCCATAATGCATCATCAAGTTTCTTGGACCAATTCTTTTCTAGATCTATTAACAGTCTTTTGCAAAATTAATTTGAGTTCTCTATTACTCAATTCTACTTGACCACTAGACTGTGGGTGATAAGGAGATGCAATTCTATGATTAATATCATACTTAGCAAGCATTTTATGGAAAGCACCATGAATAAAATGTGAACCACCACCAGTTATTAAATATCTAGGGACTCCAAACCTTGGAAAAATAACTTCTTTAAGCATCTTAATAGAGGTGTTATGATCAGCACTACTAGTTGGAATAGCTTCTACCCACTTAGTAACGTAATCAACATCAACTAAAATATGTGTATATCCATTAGAGGCAGGAAAAGGTCCCATATAATCAAAGCCCCAAACATCAAATGGTTCAATAACAAGTGAATAATTCATAGGCATTTCTTGACGTCTACTAATATTACCAATTCTTTGACATTCATCACAAGATAAGACAAACTTACGGGCATCCTTGAAGAGAGTAGGCCAATAAAAACCGGATTGCAATACCTTATGTGCAGTTCTATCTCCAGCGTGGTGTCCTCCATAAGCTTCGGAGTGACACTTGCGTAGGATCTGTTCCTGTTCATGCTCAGGTACACAACGTCTAATAACACCATCTACTCCTTCTTTATAAAGATGTGGATCATCCCAGAAGAAATGTCTTAAATCATAGAAAACTTTTTCTTTTGCTGGTATGTGAAACTAGGTGGTATAAACTTAGCAACAATGTAATTAGCATAATCAACATACCATGGAGCAGTGTGAGAAGCATTTATGACATTTAATTGTTCATCAGGAAAGCTATCATCAATAGGTAGTGGGTCATCAAGAACATTTTCTAACCTAGACAAGTTGTCTACAACGGGGTTCTCAGCTCCCTTTCTATCAATAATATGCAAATCAAATTCTTGTAGCAAGAGAACCCATCTAATAGTCTAGGGGTTTAGCATTCTTTCTTTTCCCCATTAAGATTATTTAATTAGCAGCGTGATCCATGTGAATAGTTACTTAGAATCAACAATTATAGGTATTAACTTATCACAAGCAAATACAAAACTGCTAAGAATTTTTTCTAGGTAGTAGCATAATTTCTCTGGCATTGGCTAGAGTTTTACTAGCATATTGAATAACATTTAGTTTCTTATCAAACTCTTTTTGCCCTAGAATATCACCTACAGCATAATCACTAGCATCGCACATAATTTCAAAAGGTAAATTCCAATCAGGTGGCTGGACGATAGGTGCAGAGATTAATGCTTTCTTAATTGTTTCAAATGCTTCTACACAGAATTAGTTTTTGTAATAAATGTCAGAGGCCGAGAAATTTTTGAAAAGTCCCTAATGAACCTCCTATAAAAAGCCAGGCATGACCAAGGAAACTTCTTATACCTTTGATGTCCTTGGGACATGGCATCTTTTCAATAGCATCAACTTTAGCTTTATCAACTTTAATGCCCCTTTTCAGAAATTTTGTGCCTCCAAGACAATACCTTCATTAACCATAAAGTGGTATTTCTCCCAATTCAAGACAAGGTTAGTTTCTTCACATCTCTGCAAAACTCAATCAAGGTTGCTTAAGCAATCATCAAAAGAGGATCCATAAACGGAGAAATCATCCATGAATACCTCACATATCTTTTCACAAAAATCAGAAAATATAGCCATCATGCATCTTTGAAAGGTAGCAGGTGCATTACATAAACCAAAAGGCATACGTCTGTAAGCAAAAGTACCGAAAGGGCAAGTAAAAGTGGTCTTAGATTGATCATCAGGTGATACAGGTATTTGAGAGAAACCAGAATAACCATCTAGAAAGCAAAAATGTGTATGTTTGGATAATCTTTCTAGCATTTGATCAATAAAAGGTAAGGGTAATGATCTTTTTAGTAGCCTCATTTAATTTGCGGGAATCAAATACCATCCTATAACCTGTAATAATTCTTTGCGGAATCAATTCATCTTCATCATTAGGAACGACAGTAATACCTCCCTTCTTAGGAACACAATGGACAGGACTTACCCACTGATTATCAGCAACGGGATAAATTATCCCTGCCTCAAGGAGCTATTTCTTTTCTTACCACTTCTTTCATCTTAGGATTCAGCCGTCGTTGGTGATCAATAACTGGTTTGGCCTCTTTCTCCAAATTTATTTTGTGTTTACATAGAGTGGGACTAATGCCCTTAAGATCATCAAGAGTATATCCAATAGCAGCACGGTGCTTCTTCAGAGTTTTCAATAATTTTCTTCTTCTGCTCTGAAAGGTTAGCACTAATAATAACAGGATATATCTTCTTTTCATCAAGATAAGCATATTTAAGAGTATCAGGCAATGGTTTAAGCTCAAACACGGGATCACCCTTGGGTGGAGGAGGATCCCCTAAGATTTCAACAGGCAAGTTGTGTTTCAGAATAGGTCCCTGTTTAAAACTTCATCTATTTCCCTTCTTTCATTCATAAACATATCATTTTCATGGTCTAGCAAATATTGTTCTAAAGGATCACTAGGAGGTACGGCAATAGAAGCAAGACCAATAATTTCATCTTTACTAGGCAATTCCTCTTCACGGTGTTGTCTATGAAATTTAGAAAAGTTGAACTCATGAGACATATCACCTAAACCAATAGTAACTAACATCCTTTTTGCAGTCTATCCTAGCATTAACAGTGTTTAAGAAGGGTCTACCAAATATAATGGGACAAAAGCTATCTTGTGGGGAACCAAGAACAAGAAAATCAGCAGGATATTTAGTTTTCCCACACAAGACTTCAACATCTCTAACAATCCCAATTGGTGAAATAGTATCTCTATTGGCAAGTTTAATTGTGACATCAATATCTTCTAACTCAGCAGGTGCAATATCATGCATAATTTCTTGTATAAGTCAATAGGTATTGCACTAGCACTAGCACCCATATCACACAAGCCATGATAACAATGATCTCCTATTTTAACAGAAATAACAGGCATGCCTACCACAAGTCTATGTTTATCTTTAGCACAAGGTTTAGCAATTCTAGCAGTTTCATCACAGAAATAAATAACATGCCCATCAATATTATCAGCCAAGAGATCCTTAACAATAGCAATATTAGGTTCAACTTTAACTTGCTCAGGAGGTGTATAGGTTCTAATATTGCTTTTATGAACCACAGTTGAAGCTTTAGCATGATCTTTTATCCTAACAGGAAAAGGTGGTTTCTCAACATAAGCAGTAGAGACAATAGGATCATTATAAGTGATAGTCTTTTCTTCAACTTTAATAGGTGCAGCTACTTTTACTTCTATGGGAGGATGATATTTAAACCACTTCTCCTTAGGGAGATCAACATGAGTAGCAAAAGATTCACAGAAAGAAGCTACTATCTCAGAGTCAAGTCCATATTTAGTGCTAAATTTACGAAGAAACATCGGTATCCATAAAAGATTTAACACAATCAAACTTAGGTGTTATACCTGACTCCTTACCTTCGTCGAGATCCCAATCTTCAGAGTTGCGTTTAATTCTTTCCAATAAATCCCATTTGAATTCAATAGTCTTCATCATAAAAGAACCAGTACAAGAAGTATCGAGCATGGAGCGATTATTGTACAGAAAGCCGAGCATAAAAATTTTGAATAATCATTTCTCTTGAGAGCTCATGATTGGGGCATGAATATAACATTGATTAAGCCTCCCCCAAGCTTGAGCGATGCTTTCTCTTCGCGAGGCCAAAAATTATATATATAATTACGATCACGATGAACAAGATGCATAGGATAAAACTTCTGATGAAATTCCAATTTCAATCGTTTGTAGTTCCATGACCCATATCATCACATAGCCTATACCATGTCAATGCATCTCCCTTCAAAGATAAAGGGAAGACCTTCTTCTTGATAACATCATCCGGGTACCTGCAAGCTTAAATAATCCACAAACTTATCCACTCATAATATGCTGCTCGATTGCTACCTCTTGAGCACTGCGTGTTTTCCCTTGAAGAGGAAAGGGTGATGCAGAGAGCAGCGTAAGTATTTCCCTCAGTTTTTGAGAACCAAGGTATCAATCCAGTAGGAGGCCACGCACGAGTCCCTCGCACCTACACAAACAAATAAACTCCTCGCAACCAACGCGATAAAGGGGTTGTCAATCCCTTCACGGTCACCTACGAGAGTGAGATCTGATAGATATGATAAGATAATATTTTTGGTATTTTTATGATAAAGAGAAATAAAGATGCAAGTAAAATAAATGGCAAAGGAAATAACTAAGTATTGGAAGATTAATATGATGGAAAATAGACCCGGGGGCCATAGGTTTCACTAGAGGCTTCTCTCGAGAGCATAAGTATTACGGTGGGTGAACAAATTACTGTTGAGCAATTGACAGAATAAGCATAGTTATGAGAATATCTAGGTATGATCATGTATATAGGCATCACGTCCGAGACAAGTAGACCGACTCCTGCCTGCATCTACTACTATTACTCCACACATCGACCGCTATCCAGCATGCATCTAGAGTATTAAGTTCAAGAGAATAGAGTAACGCTTTAAGCAAGATGACATGATGTAGAGGGATAAACTCATGCAATATGATATAAACCCCATCTTGTTATCCTCGATGGCAACAATACAATACGTGCCTTGCTGCCCCTACTGTCACTGGGAAAGGACACCGCAAGATTGAACCCAAAGCTAAGCACTTCTCCCATTGCAAGAAAGATCAATCTAGTAGGCAAACCAAACTGATAATTCGAAGAGACTTGCAAAGATAACCAATCATACATAAAAGAATTCAGAGAAGATTCAAATATTGTTCATAGATAAACTTGATCATAAACCCACAATTCATCGGATCTCGACAAACACACCGCAAAAGAAGATTACATCGAATAGATCTCCAAGAGAATCGAGGAGAATTTGTATTGAGATCCAAAGAGAGAGAAGAAGCCATCTAGCTACTAGCTATGGACCCGAAGGTCTGAAGTAAACTACTCACACATCATCGGAGGGGCCATGGAGTTGATGTAGAGGCCCTCCAGTGATCGATGCCCCCTCCGGCGGAGCTCCGGAAAAGGCCCCAAGATGGGATCTCGTGGATACAGAAAGTTACGCGTGGAATTAGGGTTTTGGCTCCGTATCTGAGTTTTGGGGGTACGTAGGTATATATAGGAGGGAAGGAGTACGTCGGTGGAGCAACAGGGGGCCACGAGGGTGGAGGGCGCGGGGGGGTAGGCGCCCCCTACCTCGTGCCCTCCTGGTTGATTTCTTGACATAGGGTCCAAGTCCTCTGGATCATGTTCGTTCCGAAAATCACGTGCCGAAGGTTTCATTCCGTTTGGACTCCGTTTGATATTCTTTTTCGAAACCCTAAAATAGGCAAAAAAACAGCAATTCTGGGCTGGGCCTCCGGTTAATAGGTTAGTCCCAAAAATAATATAAAAGTGTATAATAAAGCCCAATAATGTCCAAAACAGAGATAATATAGCATGGAACAATAAAATTATAGATACGTTGGAGACGTATCAAGCATCCCCAAGCTTAATTCCTGCTCGTCCTCAAGTAGGTAAATGATAAAACAGAATTTTTGATGCGGAGTGCTACTTGGCATAATTTCATAATGTAATTCTTCTTAATTGTGGTATGAATATTCAGATCCGAAAGATTCAAGACAAAAGTTTAATATTGACATAGAAATAATAATACTTCAAGCATACTAACTAAGCAATTATGTCTCTTCAAAATAACATGGCCAAAGAAAGTTATCCCTACAAAATCATATAGTCTGGCTATTGCTCCATCTTCACCACACAAAGTATTCAAATCATGCACAACCCCGATGACAAGCCAAGCAATTGTTTCATAGTTTTAATGTTCTCAAACTTTTTCAATCTTCATGCAATACATGAGCGTGAGCCATGGAAAAAGCACTATAGAGGTGGAATTGAATGGTGGTTGTGGAGATTACAAAAAGGGAGAAGATAGTCTCACATCAGCTAGGCATATCAACGGGCTATGGAGATGCCCATCAATAGATATCAATGTGAGTGAGTAGAGATTGTCATGCAACGGATGCACTTCGAGCTATAAGTATATGAAAGCTCAACAAAAATAAACTAAGTGGGTGTGCATCCAACTTGCTTGCTCACGAAGACCTAGGGCATTTTGGGGAAGCCCATCGTTGGAATATACAAGCCAAGTTCTATAATGAAAATTTCCCACTAGTATATGAAAGTGATAACATATGAGACTCTCTATTATGAAGATCATGGTGCTACTTTGAAGCACAAGTGTGGAAAAAAGGATAGTAGTATTGCCTCTTTTTATTTATTCTTTTTTGGGCCTTTTTTTATTTGGCCTTTCTCTTTTTTTGGGACAATACTCTTTGAATGATGATCATCACACTTCTATTTATTTACAACTCAATGATTACAACTCGATACTAGAAGAAAGTATGACTCTATATGAATGCCTCCGACGGTGTACCGGGATAGCAATGATGTGTGAGTGACTTATATGAAAGAATTATGAACGGTGGCTTTGCCATAACTAAAATGTCAACTATATGATGATGCGAAGCAATATGACAATGATGGAGCATGTCATAGTAAATGGAACAGTGGAAAGTTGCATGGCAATATATCTCGGAATGGTAAAGGAAATGCCATGATAGGTAGGTATGGTGGCTATTTTGAGGAATGTATATGGTGGGTGTATGATACCGACAAAAGGTGCACAGTATTAGAGAGGCTAGAAATGATGGAAGGGTGAGAGTGCGTATAATCCATGGGCTCAACATTAGTCATAAAGAACTCACATACTTGTTGCAAAAATCTATTAGTTATCGAAGCAAAGTACTACGTGCATGCTCCTAGGGGGATAGATTGGTAGGAAAATACCATCGCTCGTCCGCGACCGCCACTCATAAGGAGGACAATCAATAAATACATCATGCTCCGACTTCTTAACATAACGGTTCACCATGCATGCATGCTACGAGAATCACAAACTTCAACACTAGAATTTCTCAAATTCACAACTACTCAACTAGAACGACTCTAATATCACCATCTCCATATCACAAAACAATTATCAAGTTTCAAACTTCTCATAGTATTCAACACACTCATAAGAAAATTTGATTATTAATCTTGAATGCCTAACATAATTAAAGGAAATTACCATGTTGTTTTGTAGGACTCTCAAAATAATCTAAGTGAAGCATGAGAGAACAATGGTTTCTATAAAACAAATCTACCAACATGCTCTAAAAGATATAAGTGAAGCACTAGAGCAAAAACTATATCACTCAAAAGATATAAGTGAAGCACATAAAGTATTCTAACAATTTCCGAATCATGAGTTGTTGGGGAACGTAGTAATTTCAAAAATTTCCAATGCACACGCAAGATAATGGTGATGCATAGCAATGAGAGGGAGAGTGTTGTCTACGTACCCTCGTAAACCGAAAGCGGAAGCGTTAGCACAACGCGGTTGATGTAGTCGTACGTCTTCACGATCCGACCGATCAAGTACCGAACGCACGGCACCTCCGAGTTCTGCACACGTTCAACTCGATGACGTCCCTCGAACTCCGATCCAGCCGAGTGTTGAGGGAGAGTTTGTCAGCACGACGGCGTGGTGACGATGATGATGTTCTACCGACGCAGGGCTTCGCCTAAGCACCGCTACGATATGACCGAGGTGGATTATGGTGGAGGGGGCACCGCACACGGCTAAGAGATCAAGAGATCAATTGTTGTGTCTTTGGGGTGCCCCCTGCCCCCGTATATAAAGGAGTGGAGGAGGGGGAGGGCCGGCCCTCTCTATGGCGCGCCCTAGGGGAGTCCTACTCCCACCGGGAGTAGGATTCCCCTTTCCTAGTAGAACTAGGAGCCCTTCCATGTAGTAGGAGTAGGAGGGAAGGAAAGGGAAGGGAAAAGGAGAAGGAAGGAAGGGGCGCCCCCTCCCTAGTCCAATTCGGACCAGCCCATGGGGAGGGGTGCGGCCACCCTTTGAGGCCTTTCTCTCCTTTCCCGT
>NC_053023.1:527023149-527041107 GCF_003073215.2 Triticum urartu
AGAGAGAGATTGCTATGTGATAACACCAAAGAGTGATCATGTTTTGCTAGTGAGAGAATTTTAGTCAACGGGTCTGCCACATTTAGAGCCGTATGTATTTTGCAAATTTTGTATGTCTACAATGCTTTGCACGGAGCTACTCTAGCTAATTGCTCCCACTTTCGATATGTATCTAGATCGAGTCTTAGAGTCATCTAGATCGGTGTCAAAGCTTGCATCGACGTAACTCTTTATGACGAACTCTTTGTCACCTCCATAACCGAGAAACGTTTCCTTATTCCACTAAGGATATTTTTGACCGCTCTCTAGTGATCCACTCCTGGATCACTATTGTACCCTCTTGCCAAACTTATGGTGAGGTGCACAATAGGTCTGGTACACAGCATAACATACTTTATAGAACCTATAACTGAGGCATAGGGAATGACTTTTCATTCTCTTTCTATTTTCTGCCGTGGTCGGGTTTTGAGTCTTTACTCAACTTCACACCTTGCAACACAGGCAAGAACTCCTTCTTTGACTTTTCCATTTTGAACTACTTCAAAATCTTGTCAAGTATGTACTCATTGAAAATATATCAAGTGTCTTGATCTATCTCTATAGATCTTGATGCTCAATATGTAAGTAGCTTCATCGATGTCTTTCTTTGGAAAACTCTTTTCAAACACTCCTTTATGCTTTCCAGAAAATTCTACATTATTTCCGATCAACAATATGCCATTCACATATACTTATCAGAAATGCTATAGTGCTCCCACTCACTTTCTAGTAAATACAGGCTTCACTGCAAGTCTGTATAAAACCATATGGTTTGATCACTTTATCAAAGCATATATTCCAACTACGAGATGCTTGCACCATTCCATAGATGGATCGCTGGAGCTTGCTCACTTTGTTAGCACCTTTAGGATTGACAAAACCTTCTGGTTGCATCATATACAACTCTTCTTTAAGAAATCCATTAAGGAACGCAGTTTCGACATCCATTTGCCAGATCTCATAAAATGCGGCAACTGCTAACATGATTCGGACAGACTTTTAAGCATCAATACGAGTGAGAAAATCTCATCGTAGTCAACACCTTGATCTTGTCGAAAACATTTTGCGACAATTTGAGCTTTATAGATAGTAACACTACTATCAGCGTCCGTCTTCCTCTTGAAAATCCATTTATTCTTAATGGCTCACCGATCAACAGGCAAGTCAATCAAAGTCCATACTTTGTTCTAATACATGGATCTCATCTCAGATTTCATGGCTTCAAGCCATTTCGTGGAATATGGGTTCATCATCGCTTCCTCATAGTTCGTAGGTTCATCATGGTCAAGTGACATGACCTCCAGAACAGGATTACCGTACCACTCTGGTGCGGAACGTATTCTGGTTGACCTACGAGGTTCGGTAGTAACTTGATCTAAAGTTTCATGATCATCATCATTAACTTCCTCACTAATTGGTGTAGCAATCACTAGAACTGATTTCTGTGATGAACTACTTTCCAATTCGGGAGAAGGTACAATTACCTCATCAAGTTTTGAATTCCTCCCAATCACTTCTTTCAAGAGAAACTTCTTCTCTAGAAAGGATCCATTCTTAGCAACAAATATCTTGCCTTCGGATCTGTGATAGAAGGTGTACCCAACAATTTCTTTTGGGTATCCTATGAAGACGCACTACTTCGATTTGGGTTCGAGCTTATCAGTTTGAAACTTTTTCACATAAGCATCGCAAGCCCAAACTTTAAGAAATGTCAGCTTTGGTTTCTTGCCAAACCATAGTTCATATGGTGTCATCTCAACAGATTAGATGGTGCCCTATTTAACGTGAATGCAGTTGTCTCTAATGCATAACCCCAAAACGATAGTGAATGCAACAGTCTCTAATGCATAACCCCAAAACGATAGTGGTAACACCATATGAATATGATTTGATCATGTTTATTGCATTACGGTTATTCATTTAAAGTCAGAGAATAATTTTTGTTCTGTTTACATGAATAAAACCTTCAATGGTCATACACCCAAGGTGAATGGTTTATTGAATCTCGATCGTAGTGATACACATACTCATAATATTGAAGCCAAAAGATGCAAAGTTAATAATGATAGTGCAACTTATTTGTGGCACTAACTCCATGCTGGTGGACTTTCGGAATCACTTGATTATAAATCACTTGATGCTTGCGAACCATGCCTCATGGGCAAGATGACTAAGAATCCGTTCTCTGACACAATGAAGCGAGCAACTGACTTATTGGAAATAATATATACTCATGTATGCAATCCGATAAGTGTTGAGGCTCGTGGCGGATATCATTATTTTCTCACCTTCACAGATGATTTGAGCAGATATGGGTATATCTACTTATGAAACATAAGTCTGAAACATTTGAAAAGTTCAAAGAATTTCAGAGTGAAGTGTAAAATCATCGTAACAAAAAAAATCAAGTTTCTACGATCTGATCGTGGAGGTGAATATTTGAGTTATGAGTTTGGACTTCATTCGAAACAATGCGAAATAGTTTCGCAACTCACACCACCTGAAACACCACAGCGTAATGGTGTGTCCGAACGTCATAATCGTACCTTACTAGATATGGTGCGATCTATGATGTCTCTCACTGATTTACCGCTATCATTTTGGGGTTACACTTTAGAGACAGCTGCATTCACATTAAATAGGTGAAACGTCTCCAACGTATCTATAATTTTTGATTGTTCCATGCTATTATATTATCAACCTTGGATGATTTATATGCATTTATATGCTATTTTATATGATTTTTGGGACTAACCTATTAACCTAGAGCCCAGTGCCAGTTTCTGTTTTTCCTTGTTTTTGAGTTTTACAGAAAAGGAATACCAAATGGAGTCCAATTGACATGCCAATTTTTGACTATTTTTTATGGACCAAAATAAGACCTCGGAGTAAAAGAGTTGGGCCAGAAGAGTCCCGGGCCGTCCACGAGGGTGGGGGGCGCGCCCACCCCCTAGGGTGCGTGGGCCTACCTCGTGGACGACTCGGGCACCTTCTTAATGTGATACCTACGCCAAAAAATCCTATAAATACAAAAACCTCCAGAAAATAACCTATATCGGGAGTTCCGCCGCCAGAAGCCTCCATAGCCACCGAAAACCAATCAAGACCCATTCCGGCAACCTGCCAGAGGGGGGATTCCCTCTCCGGTGGCCATCTTCATCATCCCGACACTCTCCATGACGAGGAGGGAGTAGTTCACCCTCGGGACTGAGGGTATGTCCAAGTAGCTAT
Source organism: Triticum urartu (assembly GCF_003073215.2). Taxonomy (NCBI): domain Eukaryota; kingdom Viridiplantae; phylum Streptophyta; class Magnoliopsida; order Poales; family Poaceae; genus Triticum; species Triticum urartu. The sequence continues at coordinate 527,026,420 of NC_053023.1, forward strand.
GTGTTTGATCTCTCTCTCTCTCTCTCTCGCTCTCTCTCTCTCTTTCTCTTTCGTGTTCTTGATTCGGAACGAACTTGATGTATCACGAGCTTTGCTATTATATTTGGATCTTATGATGTTTCTCCCCCACTACTCTCTTGTGATGAATTGAGTTTTCCCTTTGAAGTTATCTTATCGGATTGAGTCTTCAAGGATTTGAGAACACTTGATGTATGTCTTGCATGTGCTTATCTGTGGTGACAATGAGATATCACGTGATCCACTTGATGTATGTTTTGGTGATCAACTTGCGAGTTCCGTGACCTCGTGAACTTATGCATAGGGGTTGTCACACGTTTTCGTCTTGACTCTCCGGTAGAAACTTTGGGGCACTCTTTGAAGTTCTTTGTGTTGGTTGAATAGATGAATCTGAGATTGTGTGATGCATATCGTATAATCATACCCACGGATACTTGAGTTTAAATTGGAGTGTCTAGGTGACATTAGGGTTTTGGTTGATTTGTGTCTTAACGTGTTATTCTAGTACGGACTCTTGAATAGATCGATCAGAAAGAATAACTTTGAGGTGGTTTCGTACCCTACCATAATCTCTTCGTTTGTTCTCCGCTATTAGTGACTTTGGAGTGACTCTTTGTTGCATGTTGAGGGATAGTTATATGATCCAATTATTTTATTATTGTTGAGAGAACTTGCACTAGTGAAAGTATGAACCCTAGGCCTTATTTCCTAGCATTGCAATACCGTTTGTGCTCATTTTTACCACCTGCTACCTTGCTGTTTTTATATTTTCAGATTACAAAAACCTATATCTACCATCCATATTGCACTTGTATCATCATCTCTTCGCCGAACTGGTGCACCTATACAATTTAGCATTGTATTGGGTGTGTTGGGGACACAAGAGACTCTTTGTTATTTGGTTGCAGGGTTGTTTGAGAGAGACCATCTTCATCCTACGCCTCCCACGGATTGATAAACCTTAGGTCATCCACTTGAGGGAAATTTGCTACTTCCCTACAAACCTCTGCACTTGGAGGCCCAACAACGTCTACAAGAAGAAGGTTGTGTAGTAGACATCAAGCTCTTTTCTGGCGCCGTTGCTGGGGAGGTTAGCGCTTGAAGGTATATCTTTAGATCTTGCAATCGAATCTTTTTAGTTTCTTGTTTTATCACTAGTTTAATCTATAAAATAAAACTACAAAAATGGAATTAAGGATGCCTCATATGCTTCATCTTTTTAATGTCTTTCGTGAGAATAAGGATTCTGATAATTGTGCTCAAGTGCTAGAAGAAGAATGCATTAGAATGTTTGGCACTAAATATTTGAATGATGAGCCTGATTGCAATGTTGTTAGTATGAATTCTTTGAATATCCATGATGCTAATGATATGCAAATCCACAAGCTTGGGGATGCTATGTTTGATGAAGATGATATTCTTTGTCCCCCAAGTTTTGATGAGCAAATTTATTTTGACGATAGAACGCCTCCTATTTATGATGATTATATTGATGAAAGTGGGCTTGGAAGAGTGTCAACTTTAGGAAGTAATGATGCCACTATTTTGGAGGGTGTTGAGTCTTATTGTGATAATTATGAAAGTGGGTTTGGAGAGGTCATGACTTTAGTTAATGTTAATCCCACTATTTTGGAAGAGTGTCAACTTTGCATGCTTGTAGATCATGAAAAGAATGCTTTATGTGATAGTTATATTGTTGAATTTATTCATGATGCTACTGAAAATTATGACGAGGGAGGAACATATGCTTGTAGGAATTGCAATAATATCAAGTTTCCTCTCTATGTGCTTAAAATCTTGAAGTTATGCTTGTTTTGCTTTCCTATGCAAGTTGATTCTTGTTCCCACAAGTTGTTTGCTCACAAAATCCCTATGCATAGGAAATGGGTTAGGCTTAAATGTGCTAGTTATATTCTTCATGATGCTCACTTTATGTTTCAATTCTTATCTTTTATGTGAGCATCATTGAAATCATCATGCTTAGCTAGGGGCTTTAAACGATAGCGCTTGTTGGAAGGCAACCCTATTTATTTTTGTTCCTTGCTTTTTGTTACTGTTTATTAATAATAATTTATCTAGCCTCTGTTATGATTGAGTTTTTATGTTTTAATTAGTGTTTGTTCCAAGTAGAACCTTTGGGAAGACTTGGGGAAAGTCTTTGCGATCTTGCTGTAAAAAACAGACACTTTAGCGCTCACGAGATGTGCTGCCATTTTTTACTGGAGAGTGCTATTTAGTTAATTCTTTTTTCAGATGATTAATAGATAAATTCCTCACGTCCATAAATTTATTTTAGAATTTTTTGGGTTCCATAAGTATTCGAAACTTACATATTACTACAGACTGTTCTGTTTTTGACAGATTCTGTTTTTCGTGTGTTGTTTGCTTATTTTGATGAATCTATGGCTAGTAATAGAGTTTATGAACCATGGAAAAGTTGGAGTACAGTAGGTTTAACACCAATATAAATAAAGAATGAGTTCATTACAGTACCTTGAAGTGGTGGTTTCTTTTCGTTTACTAACGGAGCTCACGAGATTTTCTTTTAAGTTTTGTGTTGTGAAGTTTTCAAGTTTTGGGTAAAGATTTGATGGATTATGGAAAAAGGAGTGGCAAGAGCCTAAGCTTAGGGATGCCCAAGGCACCCCAAGGTAAAATCCAAGGACAACCAAAAGCCTAAGCTTGGGGATGCCCTGGAAGGCATCCCCTCTTTCGTCTTCGTCCATCCGTAACTTTACTTGGAGCTATATTTTTATTCGCCACATGATATGTGTTTTGCTTGGAGTGTCTTGTATGATTTGAGTCTTTGCTTTTTAGTTTACCACAATCATCCTTGCTGTACACACCTTTTGGTAGAGACACACATGAATTGGAATTTATTAGAATACTCTATGTGCTTCACTTATATCTTTTGAGTTGGATAATTTTTGCTCTAGTGGTTCGCTTATATCTTTTAGAGCACGGCGGTGGTTTTATTTTATAGAAATAATTGATCTCTCATGATTCACTTGTATTATTCTGAGAGTCCTTTGGAGCAGCATGGTAATTTACTTTGGTTATAAATTTTAAATGCTAAGGGAAGTTGGATGCTTGATAGTTGTTTTGAGATATAAAGGTGGCAATATTAGAGGTGTGCTAGTTGAGTAATTGTGAAATTGATGAATACTTGTGTTGAAGTTGGAAAGTCCCGCAGCATGCACGTATGGTAAACGTTGTGTGACAAATTTGAAGCATGGGGTGTTCTTTGATTGCTTTCCTTATGAGTGGCAGTCGGGGACGAGCGATGGTCTTTTCCTACCAATCTATCCCCCTAGGAGCATGCGCGTAGTGCTTGGTTTTGATGACTTGTAGATTTTTGCAATAAGTATGTGAGTTCTTTATGACTAATGTTGAGTCCATGGATTATACACACTCTCACCCTTCCATCATTGCTAGCCTCTTCGGTACCGTGCATTACCCTTTCTCACCTTGAGAGTTGGTGCAAACTTCGCCGGTGCATCGAAACCCCGTGATATGATACACTCTATCACACATAAGCCTCCTTATATCTTCCTCAAAACAACCACCATACCTACCTATTATGGCATTTCCATAGCCATTCCAAGATATATTTCCGTGCAACTTTCCACCGTTTCATTTATTATGACACGCATCATCATTGTCATATTGTTTTGCATGATCATGTAGTCGACATCGTATTTATGGCAAAGCCACCATGCTTAATTTTTCATACATGTCACTCTTGATTCATCGCAATCCCGGTACACCGCCGGAGGCATTCACATAGAGTCATATTTTGTTGTAACTATCGAGTTGTAATTCTTGAGTTGTAAGTAAATAAAAGTGTGATGATCATCATTAGAGCATTGTCCCATGTGAGGAAAGGATGATGGAGACTATGATTCCCTCACAAGTCAGGATGAGAATCCGGACGAAAAATAAAAAGTAATAATAAAAAAGAGGCAATAAAAAAAGAGAAAAGAAGGCCCAAACAAAAAAAGAGAGAAGAGAGAAAAATAGAGAAGGGATAATGTTACTATCCTTTTTCCACACTTGTGCTTCAAAGTAGCACCATGATCTTCATGATAGAGAGTCTCTTATTTTGTCACTTTCATATACTAGTGGGAATTTTTCATTATAGAACTTGGCTTGTATATTCCAATGATGGGCTTCCTCAAATGCCCTAGGTCTTCGTGAGCAAGCAAGTTGGATGCACACCCACTTAGTTTATTTGATGATCTTTCATATATTTATAGCTCTACTGCATCCGTTGCATGGCAATCCCTACTCCTTGCATTGACATCAATCGGTGGGCATCTCCATATCCCATTGATTAGCCGTGTCAATGTGAGACTTTCTCCCTTTTTGTCTTATCACACAACCTCAATCATCATATTCTATTCCACCCATAGTGCTATGTCCATGGCTCGTGCTCATATATTGCGTAAAAGTTGAAAGAGTTTGAAAAGGCTAAGTATGAAACAATTGCTTGGCTTGTCATCAGGGTTGTGCATGATGAGAGCATTTTGTGTGACAAAAATGAAGCATGGCCAAACTATATGATTTTGTAGGGATAAGCTTTCTTTGGCTATGTTATTTTGATAAGACATAATTGCTTGGTTAGTATGCTTGAACTATTATTATTTTCATGTCAATATTAAACTTTTGTCTTGAATCTTATGGATCTGAATATTCTTGCCACAATAAAGAGAATTACATGGATAAATATGTTAGGTAGCATTCCACATCAAAAATTCTGTTTTTATCATTTACCTACTCGAGGACGAGTAGGAATTAAGCTTGGGGATGCTTGATACGTCTCCAACGTATCTATAATTTTTGATTGTTCCATGCTATTATATTATCAACCTTGGATGTTTTATATGCATTTATATGCTATTTTATATGATTTTTGGTACTAACCTATTAACCTAGAGCCCAGTGCCAGTTTCTGTTTTTTCCTTGTTTTTTAGTTTTGCAGAAAAGGAATACCAAACGGAGTCCAATTGACGTGCCATTTTTTGATGATTTTTTATGGACCAAAAGAAGACCCCGGAGTAAAAGAGTTGGGCCAGAAGAGTCCCGGGCCATCCACGGGGGTGCCTTCTTGACATGAGACCGACGCCAAAAATTCCAATAAATAAAGAAACCTCCAGAAAATAACCTAGATCGGGAGTTCCGCCGCCAGAAGCCTCTAGGCCTCCGAAAACCAATCTAGACCCTGTTCCGGCACCCTGCCGGAGGGGGGACCCCTCTCCGGTGGCCATCTTCATCATCCCTGCGCTCTCCATGACGAGGAGGGAGTAGTTCTCCCTCGGGCTGAGGGTAGTGTACCAGTAGCTATGTGTTTGATCTCTCTCTCTCTCTCGTGTTCTTGAGGTGGTATGATCTTGATGTATCGCGCGCTTTGCTATTATAGTTGGATCTTATGATGTTTCTCCCCCTCTACTCTCTTGTGATGAATTGAGTTTTCCCTTTGAGTTATCTTATCGGATTGAGTCTTTAAGGATTTGAGAACACTTGATGTATGTCTTGCATGTGCTTATCTGTGGTGACAATGGGATATCACGTGATCCACTTGATGTATGTTTTGGTGATCAACTTGCGAGTTCGTGACCTCGTGAACTTATGCATAGGGGTTGTCACACATTTTCGTCTTGACTCTCCGGTAGAAACTTTGGGGCACTCTTTGAAGTTCTTTGTGTTGGTTGAATAGATGAATCTGAGATTGTGTGATGCATATCGTATAATCATACCCACGGATACTTGAGTTGACAATTGGAGTATCTAGGTGACATTAGGGTTTTGGTTGATTTGTGTCTTAAGGTGTTATTCTAGTACGGACTCTTGAATAGATCGATCAGAAAGAATAACTTTGAGGTGGTTTCGTACCCTACCATAATCTATTCGTTTGTTCTCCACCAATAGTGACTTTGGAGTGACTCTCTGTTGCATGTTGAGGGATAGTTATATGATCCAATTATGTTATTATTGTTGAGAGAACTTGCACTAGTGAAAGTATGAACCCTAGGCCTGGTTTCAACGCATTGCAATACCGTTTGTGCTCACTTTTATCATTATTTACCTTGCTGTTTTTATATTTTCAGATTACAAAAACCTTTATCTACCATCCATATACCACTTGTATCACCATCTCTTCGCCGAACTAGTGCACCTATACAATTTACCATTGTATTGGGTGTGTTAGGGACACAAGAGACTCTTTGTTATTTGGTTGCAGGGTTGCTTGAGAGAGACCATCTTCATCCTACGCCTCCTAAGGATTGATAAACCTTAGGTCATCCACTTGAGGGAAATTTGGTACTGTCCTACAAACCTCTGCACTTGGAGGCCCAACAACGTCTACAAGAAGAAGCTTGTGTAGTAGACATCAAGCTCTTTTCTGGCGCCGTTGCCAGGGAGGTTAGCGCTTGAAGGTATATCTTTAGATCTTGCAACCGAATCTTTTAGTTTCTTGTTTTATCACTAGTTTAATCTATAAATAAAACTACAAAAAATGGAATTAAGGATGCCTCATATGCTTCATCTTTTTAATGTCTTTCGTGAGAATAAGGATTCCGATAATTGTGCTCAAGTGCTAGAAGAATAATGCATTATAATGTTTGGCACTAAATATTTGAATGATGAGCATGAAGGAAATATGACCTAGAGGCAATAATAAAGTTATTATTTATTCCTTATATCATGATAAATGTTTATTATTCATGCTAGAATTGTATTAACCGGAAACATAATACATGTGTGAATACATAGACAAACAGAGTGTCACTAGTATGCCTCTACTTGACTAGCTCGTTGATCAAAGATGGTTATGTTTCTTAACCATAGACATGAGTTGTCATTTGATTAACGTGATCACATCATTAGTAGAATGATGTGATTGACTTGACCCATTCTGTTAGCTTAGCACTTGATCGTTTAGTTTGTTGCTATTGCTTTCTTCATGACTTATACATGTTCCTATGACTATGAGATTATGCAACTCCCGTTTACTGGAGGAACACTTTGTGTGATACCAAACGTCACAACGTAACTGGGTGATTATAAAGGTGCTCTACAGGTGTCTCCGAAGGTACTTGTTGGGTTGGCGTATTTCGAGATTAGGATTTGTCACTCCGATTGTTGGAGAGATATCTCTGGGCCCTCTCGGTAATGCACATCACTTAAGCCTTGCAAGCATTGCAACTAATGAGTTAGTTGTGGAATGATGTATTACGGAACGAGTAAAGAGACTTGCCGGTAACGAGATTGAACTAGGTATTGAGATACCGATGATCGAATCTCAGGCAAGTAACATACTGATGACAAAGGGAACAACATATGTAGTTATGCGGTCTGACCGATAAAGATCTTCGTAGAATATGTGGGAGCCAATATGAGCATCCAGGTTCCACTATTGGTTATTGACTGGAGACGTGTCTCGGTCATGTCTACATAGTTCTCGAACCCGTAGGGTCCGCACGCTTAACGTTTCGACGACACTTATATTATGAGTTTATATGTTTTGATGTACCGAAGGTTGTTCGGAGTCCCGGATGTGATCACGGACATGACGAGGAGTCTCGAAATGGTGGAGACATGAAGATTGATATATTGGGAGCCTATGTTTGGATATCGGAAGTTTTCCGGATGAAATCGGGATTATACCGGAGTACCGGGAGGTTACCGGAACCCCCCGGGAGGTTAATGGGCCTTAGTGGGCCTTTATAGAGAAGAGGAGAGGCGGCCAGGGCTGGGCTGCGCGCCCCTCCCCCCTAGTCCGAATAGGACAAGGAGAGGGGGGCGGCGCCCCCCTTCCTTCCTCTCTCCCTCCTCTTTCCCCCTCCCAAGTCCTAATCCAACTAGGAAAGGGGGGAGGGAGTCCTACTCCCGATGGGAGTAGGATTCCTCCTGGCGCGCCCTCTCTCCTGGCCGGCCACACCCCCCTTGCTCCTTTATATACGGGGGCAGGGGGGCACCCTAGACACACAACAATTGATCAGTTGATCTTTTAGCCGTGTGCGGTGCCCCCCTCCACCACAGTCCACCTCGATAATACTATAGCGGTGCTTAGGCGAAGCCCTGCGTCGGTAGAACATCATCATCGTCACCACGCCGTCGTGCTGACGAAACTCTCCCTCAACACTCGGCTGGATCAGAGTTCGAGGGACGTCATCGGGCTGAACGTGTGCAGAACTCGGAGGTGCCGTGCGTTCGGTACTTGATTGGTCGGATCGTGAAGACGTACGACTACATCAACCGCGTTGTGCTAACGCTTCCGCTTTCGGTCTACGAGGGTATGTGGACAACACTCTCCCCTCTCATTGCTATGCATCACCATGATCTTGCGTGTGCATAGGATTTTTTTTTGAAATTACTACGTTACCCAACAGTGGCATCCGAGCCAGGTTTTATGCATTGATGTAATATGAACGAGTAGAACACAAGTGAGTTGTGGGCGATATATGTCATACTTCTTACTAGCATGTCACACTTAGGTTCAGTGGTATTGTTGGATGAAGCGGCCCGAACCGACATTACGCGTACGCTTACGCGAGACAGGTTTTACCGCCGTGCTATGCACACAGGTGACTAGCGGGTGTCAGTTTCTCCAACTTTAGTTCAACCGAGTGTGGCTACGCCCGGTCCTTGAGAAGGTTAAAACAACACTAACTTGACAAACTATCATTGTGGTTTTGATGCGTAGATAAGAACGGTTCTTTCTCAGCCCGTAGCAGCCACGTAAAACTTACAACAACAAAGTAGAGGACATCTAACTTGTTTTTGCAGGGCATGTTCTGATGTGATATGGTCAAGACGTGATGAGATATAAGTTGTTGTATAAGATGATCATGTTTTGTTGAAGTTATCGGCAACTGGCAGAAGCCTTATGGTTGTCTCTTTATTGCATAAGATGCAAGCGCCAAATAATTGCTTTACTTTATCGCTATGCGATAGCAATAGTTGGCGAGACGACCATGTGACGACACATTGATATAGATCAAGATGATGGAGATCATGGTGTCATGCCAGTGACGATGGAAATCATGACGATGCTTTGGAGATGGAGATCAAAGGCACAAGATGATGATGGCCATATCATGTCACATATTTTGATTGCATGTGATGTTTATCTTTTATACATCTTATTTTGCTTAGTTCGACGGTAGCTTTATAAGATGATCTCTCACTAATTGCCAAGGTACAAGTGTTCTCCCTGAGTATGCTCCGTTGCGAAAGTTCTTCGTGCTGAGACACCACGTGATGATCGGGTGTGATAGGCTCTACGTTCAAATACAACGGGTGCAAAACAGTTGCACATGTAGAATACTCAGGTTAAACTTGATGAGCCTAGCATATAACAGATATGGCCTCAGAACACTGAGACCGAAAGGTCAAGAATGCATCATATAGTAGATATGATCAACATAGTGATGTTCACCATTGAAACTACTCCATCTCACGTGATGATCGAACATGGTTTAGTTGATATGGATCACATGATCACTTAGAGGACTAGAGGGATGTCTATATAAGTGGGAGTTCTTAAGTAATATGATTAATTGAACTTAAATTTATCATGAACTTAGTCCTGGTAGTATTAGCATATCTATGTTGTAGATCAATAGCTCGCGTTTAGCTCCCCTGTTTTATTTTTGATATGTTCCTAGAGAAAACTAAGTTGAAAGATGTTAGTAGCAATGATGCGGATTGGATTCGTGATCTGAGGTTTATCCTCATTGCTGCACAGAAGAATTATGTCCTTGATGCACCGCTAGGGGACAAACCTATTGCAGGAGCAGATGCAGATGTTATGAACGTTTGGCTAGCTCAATATGATGACTACTTGATAGTTTAGTTCACCATGCTTAAACGACTTAGAATCAGGACTTCAAAGACGTTTTGAATGTCATGGACCATATGAGATGTTCCAGGAGTTGAAGTTAATATTTCAAGCAAATACCCGAGTTGAGAGATATGAAGTCTCCAACAAGTTCTATAGCTAAAAGATGGAGGAGAATAGCTCAAGCAGTGAGCATGTGCTCAGATTGTCTGGGTACTACAATCGCTTGAATCAAGTGGGAGTTAATCTTCCAGATAAAATAGTGATTGACAGAATTCTCTAGTCACCATCACCAAGTTAGTAGAACTTCATGATGAACTATAATATGCAAGGGATAACGGAAACGATTCCCAAGCTCTTCGTGATGCTGAAATCGATGAAGGTAGAAATCAAGAAAAGCATCAAGTGTTGATGGTAAACAAAACCATTAGTTTCAAGCAAAGGGACAAAGGGAAGAAAGGGAAACTTCAAGAAGAACGGCAAACAAGTTGCTGCTCAAGTGAAAAAAACCCAAGTCTGGACCTAAGCCTGAAACTGAGTGCTTCTACTGCAAAGGGACTGGTCACTGGAAGCGGAACTACCCCAATTAATTGGCAAATAAGAAGGATGGCAAAGTGAACATAGGTATATTTGATATACATGTTATTGATGTGTACTTTACTAGTGTTTATGTAAGTGCATCTAGTGCCCCTTAGTGATTTTGGTGTATTGAAGACTTATAGGTTAAGGGACTAATGCGTTTGTGAGTGTACACAGGTCTATAAGTCTATGAGGAGTTTGATATTTACAGGAAAAGTCGACCCCTAAAAATGAATATCTTCGACTGAAGATTTTGGTATTTTTGAAGACTTTCATGAAGACTTTGAAAGTGAAGAAATTGGTGTGTCCGTGAAGACTTGATATTCATGCGAGGAATATGAAGCTTGAAGACTTTCGTTTTCATAGTTTTGTTTTTTCTCTTTCTTGAGTCATAGGAAACACCGTACTGTTAAAGGGGGTCGAGGAAATACTAAGGAAAAATTTCCATGTGATGCTCAACTCAAAATCATACACCTACCAATCCCTTCGAGTGAAGCCAATGGAAATCTCATACAGTTCAGTCAATTTCTTCAGTGACAGAGACGAAGTTCTTCTGGTCTCTGAAGAATTTGTCCTGACTGAGGAGTTAGGAATTCGCCAGTGCGGATTACCTACACAGTGAGGAACATGATAGCCCTGAGGATTTTGCTACTCAAAATTCCGACCGTTGCTGTGCTATGCGCCAGCTGTCCCAAAATATCCATCCACCTAACGGTCATATCATTGAAGGGCATTTATGTCTTATCATGTCGGGCTGCTCCCTAGGCTATAAATAGCCGCCCCCTACAACCACTAGCTGGTTGGCTGCTCCGAGAGAAACTGACACTTGTCATTTGAGAGCAACCCATCCTCTGAGGACTTTGAGCGAAAATCATCAAGTGAGGAAAAACCAAAAACCCAAAACCCAAACACCTACAAACCCCAAGTGATTGAACATCACTGAAGAGATTGATCTTGAGTGGATCCGACGCTTGTTACCTTTGAAGACTGTGCTTCTTCCAGACGGTTAGGCGTCATGGCCTAGAGCATCCAAGAGGAATTGTGGATCGCCGAGTGACCGAGCTTGTGAAGGTTTGGAAGTCGCCTAAAGACTTACCACGAGTGATTGGATGAGGTCTGTGTGACCTTAGTTCAAGGAGAATACGGTGAGGACTGGGTGTCCTGAGCTATGTGTTCAGGACTGGGTGTCCGGGACTGTGTGTCCTCGAGTTTAAATACTCAGCCACTCCAACCAGACGTACAACTAAGACAGCAGTTGGAACTGGTCTACCAAATCATTGTCTTCACCAAGCTTACTGGTTCTATTCCCTCAACTCTTTCATTTCCTCATAACTGTGTTGTGTGTTTGTTCATATCTGTGTTTCAAGACTTTGACTGAAGACTTTCTCAATTTCCTCAGTCAATTTCTTCAGTCTGTTTGTCTTCATCCATGTGTTATCCTGTGATTACGCTTCCTGTACTCTGTGCCTGTCTTCATTTCATCATGATGACTGTCGGTGTCAAAACCGGCGGATCTCGGGTAGGGGGTCCCGAACTGTGCGTCTAGGCCGGATGGTAACAGGAGACAAGGGACACGAAGTTTTACCCAGGTTTGGGCCCTCTCGATGGAGGTAAAACCCTACGTCCTGCTTGATTAATATTGATGATATGGGTAGTACAAGAGTAGATCTACCACGAGATCCCCTAAAGAGAGAAACCCTAGAAGCTAGCCTATGGTATGAGTGTTGATGTGTATGTTGTCCTATGGACTAAAACCCTCCGGTTTATATAGACACCGGATAGGGTTAGGGTTACATAGAGTCGGTTACAATGGTAGGAGATCTTCATATCCGTATTCGCCAAGCTTGCCTTCCACGCCAAGGAAAGTCCCCTCCGGACACGGGACGGAGTCTTCAATCTTGTATCTTCATAGTCCAGGAGTCCGGCTGAAGGTATAGTCCGGCTATCCGAACACCCCTAATCCAGGACTCCCTCAGTAGCCCCCGAACCAGGCTTCAATGACGATGAGTCTGGCGCGTAGATTGTCTTCGGCATTGCAAGGCGGGTTCTCCTCCAAATTCCGTGTACCTGTTGAATAAAGTCCGGTTTCTTGTAGATGTTGCGCTCCTTGGCTTCTACGCCCAATAATGGCCGCTTCCCACGTGTCAAACGAATATGAAAAGTCTGAGTGTTTTTACATTCACACCCCTAGCAGCGTAAATGAGCTGCCCTATTTAAGGGGACGAGGATTTAGATCCAATCCACACCTTCTCCCCTCCGCGAGTGTTCATCAGAGCGCATCCGACAAAGGTCCATTCCACCATGGCCAGCCGTCGCAACTCCTCCCCTCGCCCTTCCAGCCCTAAGCCTGGATATTGGGAGAGATGTTCCACCCCGCATAGCGAGCTAGTGACGCTCCAGACCAAGGGATTTCTCCCCCGGCCTATATGGTCCCGGTTCGAGCCGGTCTTGCCGTCTACAATGGCGGAGAGCAAGCAGAGAATGCCCCTAATCCCTCCAAAGGAGAGCGGGTGTGCCTTGTCCCTTACTTAATAAGGGGGCTCGGATTTCCAATCCACCCATTTCTCCGGGGCTGCTGGAGTTCTACGGCCTCCAGCTACATCATCTCACGCCTGCCTCAATATTGCATATCGCGGGCTTTGTAGCCCTCTGCGAGCTGTTCTTGGGTGTTGAAGCTCATTTCGGACTGTGGAAGGAGCTATTTTGCCTCGTGCCCCATTCCAAGAAGGGGTCAATGTATCAAGTGGGCAGAGCCGAAGTGTGGTGCATCGCCGGGACCGGATATCTGTTCGGAACCCCAAGGAAGGCGTCCGAAGACTGGCCCTCGGAATGGTTCTATATAGAAGACGTCCCGCTGCCGGATCCTGTCCGGATCGGCCTCCCTGAATTCAACAGTGCTCCCTTAAAGAAGCGCCTAAGATGGCGCCCACGGAGCCCTCAGAGGGAGAGTGACAGGGACATCATTTACCTGATGGGCCGAATAAGATTGTTAGCCCATTCCGGACTAACCATGATCGGGGTTATGGCCGAATGCATTATGCGGGGGGTGCAGCCGCTTCATTATATAAGCCACCCCATGTGGGACTTCAACGGGGAGGACGACGCCACACGCTACGGTCGTAAGGGGCCGGATTTAGCTGCCGCTCTACTAAATATCTTGTCCACTTTGTATAAGGGAGAAGAGGAGGAATTTCTCCGCGTGAACCCTCAGGGTGGATTCTCCATGCACAATCCCCCGAGCTGGGTAAGCGGCCGTATTTACTTGTCCATCCGTTTTGTATTCCCATTGTTAAATATTCAGTCTGACGACTTTAACGCAGGAACTGCACCGGGCTGTTAAGGAAATAAGCAACCCTCCTCCACAACCCGAGGACCCAGGACGGTCCCTCGACCCGGCCTCTCAAGAGGATCCGGACATGTCTGTGGAGCTGATTGATGGAGTGTTCCATCAATTGAGCGAGGACAACGCCTTGGTGTCCATTACGGCCGATTACCCAGGGCTAATCCTGACGCCCCAGGTACCTGAGATCGAAGTCCGAGTACCCCGAATAGGTGTCCGCCCACTCGTGTGCAGTTTCCTGATTGCAACCGAACTTTGCAGGGGAGGTTTTTGAGGCGGAAGGCCGAACCTGCGGTGACAAGCCAACGAGGGGTCGTAGGGCCCGTGGGCCGAAAGAAGTGGCAGTCCGGACAGAGCGTCAGCGCAAAGGTATGGCGCGTCCCCTTATCCAGTGTTATACCTCGAGGCACATTGACACTCGTGCTCTTCTTCAGGACAAAGAGACCTCGCCGGACTAATACCCGGAGAGGCTGCCATCGCCCTCCACCAGCCAGGCTCCAAAGCCTGGTCCGAGGCGGAGCCGATCGCAAGGCGCGCGCAGACGCTTCCTCGAGGAGGAATGTGACGGGTTGTCTGCCACCAACTCTGAGGTGGAGATGCTCATGAACACAGGCGTCGCCGACAATCTTCACAATGCTTGTTTCTCCCAAGGGGCGTTAGATGCCTTCAACTCGGGAGATGCGCACCTCCGTGCCGCTCAAAAATGGTCTAGCCAGAGCCACGGAGCAATATGTAAAAGACAATACGGGTAAGAAAATTTTTGGTAATATATATAGCAGTAGCCCCCGAGACTTGAAACAGTTAGAATAATTGATTTAAGGATCATTGATATGCAGGTTCTTACAGAAAAGAATTCCCAACGTCCAAGGAGCTGGAAGAGTGCAAAGCCCAACTGGAGGCCGCACTA